>NC_057730.1:38252630-38275495 GCF_004010195.1 Chiloscyllium plagiosum
GGAATGCTGGTAGGGGAGGGGAGGGAAATATATCCTTGGTGGTAGGGTCCGTTTGGAGGTGGCGGAAATGACGGCGGATGATGCGCTGTACATGGAGATTGGTGGGGTGGTAGGTGAGGACCAGTAGGGTTCTGTCCTGGTGGCGGTTGGAGGGGCGGGGCTCAAGGGCGGAGGAGCGGGAAGTGGAAGAGATGCAATCAGTAAGACATTGCAAATATAGAACTTAGGAGCAGGAATAGGCCATCTGGTTCCTCCAGCCTGCTCTGATATCAAGTAAGATCATGGCTGATCAAACTGTAGCTTCAGTTCCATTTTTATCTTTGCTCTCAATATTCTTTGACTCACTTGTTAACCAAGAATCTATCTCCTGCTCGAAACATTAATTGGTGAGCCTACCTCCTATGCTCGCTGGGGACGAAAATTTAAAAGACTTTCGTCCTCTTGGGAGGAAAACATTTCTTCTCCTTTCTCTCCGACCATTCTACCAATACTTTCTGCAGTCGCCACCCACCCCCCATTTTCAGATAAGATGCCATGTTTCCATTTTTTTGGAAAAGTATAAAAAGTTCACATTTTCCCCCATAATGCTTCATATGTCACTCAATTAACCAATCTCCCTTTGCAGACTCCTTGTGCTTGCATCACTACTTGATTATCCATCTACATTGTGATCAACAAGTTTAACAACCAAAAATTTGTTCCCTACAACAAAGTCATTTTTGTAAATTATAAATAATTGATCCCACATTATTTTGTGGCATGCCACATCCTGCCAAAAAATAATCCATTTATATCCATCCTTTGCTTTTTAATAACAAACCGATCATCTTTCCATGCTAATCTGCAACTCCTCCTCCTGAGCTATAATTTTGCACTGTAACCCTTGCAGCACCTTGTCAAATGCTTTGTGGAAATATCAGTGCAGTGTATCCATCAGTTCACCTTTATTTATGTGTGTTACTTCCTTGGCTAATGTTAATGACTTCGTCAAATATGATTTCCCTTTCATAAAGCCATGTTGCCTCTGCCGAACTGTATTAAGATTTTCTACACTCACTGCTATAATCACTTTCAATAGTAGATTCCAGATAGATTCTTACTCTGACAGATATTAGGTTATCCAGCTTGTTGCTTCCTGATTTTTCTCCCCCTTCCTACCTTTTTGAATAACGGAGTCACATTTGCTATTTTCAAATCTGATGAGAACTTTGCAAAATTTTGAATTTGGAAATTTAAAACTCAATGCATCTACTATCTCAGCGGCCACTTATTTTAAGACCTATAGATGAAGTTCAGAGTCAGGAGACTTAAGTTTTAGTTCTAAATATTTTCTCTATCTTTTCCTTGATTGTAATTCTTCTACGTTCCTCCTTGCCTTTTACATTCTGATTCATAGATATTTCTAGGATGTTACTTTTATTGACTGCAGTGAAGACAGAACTAAAATATTTGTTTAATATATCTACCGTTTCCCTATTTTCCATTATTAATTTCGCAGTCGTACATCTGGTGAACTCACTTTATTTTTCCTTTTGAATCACCTGTAGAAACTTAATTTTAAATTTCAGACTACCTTTTTCTCATAGTGTAATTTCTTCCTCCTTATTTATCATTTAGTCTTTGCTGTCCTTTTACATTCTGTCCAGTCTTCTGATGTGCCTCTCATCTTTGTGGAATTATATATTTTTTCCCTTTAGTTTGATACAATCTTTAGGTTTCTTAGTTGAGCATGATGTGTCCTTAGCCAGGAAGAATTTTCATTCCCTTCACTTGCTGTTTAATAGATAGTTACAAATGGTATAAGGCCCATATGTGGCCTAGTTAATCTTCATTTTCAAAGGAACTTACAGAGGGTATATCAAGTGAGCATTTGTTTCAAATAATGGCCCCCTTTTTTAATCTTAAAATTGGAGGTTTTGCTCACATCATAAGACACTGATTTCCATTTTTATTTGGGATTGGTCTTTGAGGCTACAACCTGTTCCTTGGACGATGGAACTAGAGGTTTGATTTTCAGTATGGCTGCTCTTTGAATCAAACCACACCCTCATGCACCTTCAAGTTTTGTTAGTATCCTACCCTATTGGCAGACAGGTTTTGGGAAAGGGAGCATGATTAGTGTAGAACTCAACCACGATCACTACAATCTAGAAGGACTGGGACAGCAAATATGTGGAACACCATCTTCCACAAGTTCACCTCCAGGCCAATCACCATCCTGACTTGGCGCTACATCGCTGTTCCCTCAGTCCCACTGAGTCAAAATTCTAGATATCCCACCCTAAGAGCATTGTGGATGTACTTGCATCAAATGGACTGCAACAGTTCAATAAGACATATAAGCATTGCAATGTCCAAAGCAACTAGTGATGTGTAATAAATGTTGGCCCAGCCAGAGAAGTCCACTTCCCATGAAAGATGTATAGCCAAAGGATCAATGTGCTTTGCGTCAGTAGGAAATCATTACTCGACCTTCCAGTTTCTCTTTGAATATGTATTTTATTCATACAGTTGAATCTCTATATCCACGGATTCGGTTTCCATGGTTTCAGTTATGTGTGGTTTATTGAGGCCTGAAAATATGCATGGAACATTCCAGGGGCTGCCAGGGAGGTAAGTTTCCCATTTAAATGATCGGGTGTGCTACTATCTGTGGTTTCAGGCAGCCACAGTAGGTCTTCAAACGTATCATCTGCAGATATGGGAGTGGGGGGGCACCTATATATTCCAAATAGTTATGCAAAGGAACATCTGCCAGCTTTCGTTTGTATATAATGAATATTTGCTGAACTGTGATCATTGAATAAGTTTTGTCATTGGGATACAGCTACAGTTAGTGCAGTAGTGCATGATGCATTTTAGAGAAGCATTTAATTGCTATATCAAGGGCTACTTACAAAGACAGTGGTGGGGTGTATGCATATGTCTCACGACAGCAAATTACAGTATATAAATGCTGTATATGTGGAAAAAAAGTGCCATAGAACATGATCATTGATCGTTTATACAATTTTGACTTGGGGACACTAATGGCCTTGCTGTTTGTGTCTGTCTGTATGTAAACATGGCAAAAATGTGTTGTGGTGGTCTTGTTTTATTGCATCAAGCAGAAATCTATGTTCTATTTTTGGTTTGGCTGCTACAGGTCATATCAGTAAAACTTTTACCTAATTTTAGCTCCAAGCAGACTCTCCTCATTATCTCCATGTTGATCTCCAAACCTCGCACACATGAAGTGACATTCTAATTTGACAGTGTTGTCCCTTTGGATCCCAAAATGGGAACAAACTAAGGATATACGTTTGTGTTATTCACATTATGATTTAAGGATTAGATTTTAACCACAGCAGTTTGCCATTGTGTAATTCCAAATGGTCTTATCAAAATTTGTTGAACTGATATTATTAAAACAAGCTGAACTACTTGAATGTTGCAATATATTTTCTTTCTTAAGACCTAGTGATATTGTATTTCTGTACAGATCTTGCAGGAAAATGATGGAGTATAATGCCATCAAATTGGTCAATTATTTTGTAGAATATTTTGCATGGCATGATTTCTTTCATGTCTGTGCATATGTTGACTGACTTACGAGTTACTCTGTTCTGGTGCTGATTAACCTGATCCCACCTTATTTTTTATATCTAATATTGATCATTTTTAAAAGTTTTCATGTGGAGAAATAAATCAGATTTGGGGTCTGAAAATAAAATGGTGCCAGTCAATATTATGAATGTACACTATAAAATACAAAACAGCAGGATTATGTTAGGCGGCTGTTAAAATTGAAATTGCTGATTTCGTGGATGTTTCTACATTAGCTGTTTAATATTTGACACCCTTTTAATGGCCTTTGAGATGGGCTGTACAAAATTGAGTAGCTGATAAGTACTTGAGTATGTTATGTAATTTCCTCAATTGAGCTGTTAAAACCTTTCCCAATAGGCAGGCAAGTATTCAATTTTGAGGTTTTGCAACAAGAGCAAAGATTTATTGCAAATTTTCAAACATCATGCACCAAGCACTTTAAAGCTGCTTTAGTGCACTTTCTAAAGAAAAGTCTTCCTTTTTTTGCAAGAAGAACCTGACTTTACAGCTACAGTTATTTTACGATCTGCTGGTTGTGATCTATAGACACTAGCTCAGTGGGCCTCTCAGGCTCGCGAGTGAAATGCGATGGGGTGGAAGAATCCCAATTTACAATGGGCAATAAGCTGAAATGCGACTACCTGGATTCTGTTCAGAAAATCCACTGATTTACTGTCTATTCCGTTATATGGAGCAAACAAAGACACACATGACGGAATTGTATAAGAATCTGTTATGTGGGCTATGGTGAGATTTGAGGCAGAATTGCATGAGAAGTTTGGCAGGCCTATTTTAACATTGGGAGCACCTTGCTGCATCGTCTATGCATTTGACAAGTGACAAGTTTCTCATTAGGCAGTGGCAAGTCTCCACTTAAGGGAGCTTATGGCTGTTAAATAGCTTATTAAACCCTCAACTCGTTTCATCAATATTCAGATTCCTATCTTAATCAAAGATGCCAAACAAACTAGAATTTGAAAATTCGCTTTGTGAAAGTCAGACTGGTGATTGAGGCTTTCCTTTTGCTGCGAGGAGTCTCCTTGTTGTTCAGCATCAGGCTGCATCTTGGGGCATGATTCATGGGCACCAACTGCATGCAACTCTTGTCCATGGGATATTGGTATTTGCATTTGCCAGTCCGTCATGACCACCTTGGCTTTGATCCATTTGCAGGCCTCTTATCAAGCACAGACTTGCATTGCAGGGTGCTTCAGCAACTAGCATTAAATGGTTGTTGCAAGGACAGTTTGCACACTGGGGCAGGCACCCCACTAATTGATTAGACCAGGCTGCATCTGAGGGCTGCTTACTTGCTCCGCTAATGCTTCCTCACTTAACACATTACCTGCTTGCTCACAGCATCTTATTTTGCCTTGCCTTCCTTTTTCATTGCCAGTTAGCATGTTGGCACTTCACCTGGAGCCAAAAGCTATCCGTATTGACGTACTCTATTGAATAAACACAGACCATTTGCCATGTTTGTCCGAGGCAGCAGAGGAAAGGATGCTGGGTAATATCTTGCTGTACAATACTTTGAGACATCAGTTTAACACTTGCAGCATGTGCTAGCTCTCTGTGCTGCAGTGTTTATTTGACCAAGTGGCCATGTCAGAACTGGTTCGGGACTAATCTTCAGTCAAGTCAATGTGGGGACTGCTGACCAGCAGTTATTAGCACGGTGCACGCACAGTCAGGGCTTATTTCCAGCCACAGAGGTGTGGGCAGCAGTCTGTCCTGTACAATATCTGACTTCAAGAGAGATATAAATAATTTACAGTGAGATATTGAAAGGTTCAACGAGTGGGCAAAATGTTGGCAAATGGAGTATAATGTAGTAAAATGAGAAGCCTTCATTTTGGACGGGAGAACAGAAGAACAAAGTGTTATTTAAATGGAGAAAAACTGCAAAACGCTGCATTAAAGAGATTTGGAGATACTTGTGCATGAAAGACAAACTAATACACAGATGCAATAGGTAACCAGGCAGGCTAATAGAATGTTGACTGTTCTTTCAAGGGGGGGGTCGAGTTTAAGAGTAGGAAAGTCTTATTGCAAGGTGTGCGAAACCTTGCTAGGCCTTGTGGTGAGAAACACTCCAGGAAATTTGATGTGACTTGCATTTTTAGGGCAAATACAAGATTTAGTCCACAAGCTTTTAACAATTAGATATTAGTCAGAGATAAATATAGGATAATAGAGGAGGAGAGTCGATGTGGACTTGTTGGGCCGAAGAACCTGTTTTCATACTGGAGGGAGTCCTGTGATTCTGTGAATTCAAAATTGCCTATGTACAGTGTATCAGGCAAAAATGATTAAAAAATGTATTTGGCTGATTCTTTGTTTTTGTGGGGGAAAAGAAAAGCATTGTCTCCTCTGTTCTTTCTTGTTTGCTGATTCTCTGACCTGTTAGTTTCTGTTAGGAGGTGAGTGATAAGTGTCTGCGATGATGAGTACTAGAGAGCTTTCACATTTGTTTGATTCTGAGCCCTAAAGAAACCAGTCATAATTAGACTAAAGTCCTTTTGCTCCATGTGTGTTGGTACATGAATAAATTGCATTGTACGCAGATTGAAATTTGTGTGTTAGCTGTTTCTAATGCATTACATGCAAAGAATACACGGTTTAACATTTATTTGTGGTCTACTTCCAGAATTTCGAGGTGGAAGCTGATGATTTGGTGCCTATCAATGAACTGGGTCGAGGAGCGTATGGAGTAGTGGAGAAAGTGAGGCATGCACCCAGTGGAACCATAATGGCTGTGAAGGTACTTATTTTGAACTTCTTTGCTAATTTTGATAGATTTAAGGAAGCTTCAGGAGGAATGCTTAGAATTTGTGCCTGGTCATGAGTGAAAAATCAAATGCTGTTGTCGATTTTCAATCTCCATTTGACTGATTTTAATTTGTAAAAGTATGAAGTTATATGGATTTGAGATAAAAATCACAAATGAACTATGTTTATTTAGATTTTCCCTTCAAGCTGTCTGTGGTCACAATTTATTTCCATTTGAAGTTTGTTTTTATTTTCTTTATACTTTTTGACTAGTGGTGTTCTGTTTTCTAAGTTCTGAACTTTTGCCTGATGTAATGAAACTCTGGAAACTCTTGCACTGTTATAAGTTTGTTTGAGTTTTGTTCAGATCTCTGTCAATTCATTGAATACTTCTGGATGCCATCTAGTGGTCTGGGAATATAGTTTGCTCAAAGCAAGGCAGGTCAGTGAAATGCTGAGGAAATAGGAAGAAGTTTTTTTAGGTTGTAATAACTAATTAGAGTAATTCTTCTGCATTGCATGAACAATAATATATGTTTAAGAGATCAATTAATGCATTTAAATTAGCATTGATCAGGACTTACCAATAGTGCAATTCCACTTGGCTGAATCCTGCACTACTATGCAATGCATGATTCTTTCTCTTGGTTGACATTATCATTTTAGTTACCAAATGTATCAATGAAAAAGATGAGTCATCTTATAATGGAATGTAAATGAGAAATGAATTTAAGCAGTTTTGATATGGGGTGCACTGTCTGTAAGAATAGTTGAAGTAGGTTCAGTGGTGTATGACTGACTCTGTGATACGTTTCAAAAGGGAAGTGGATAAATATTTGATAAGGAAAAGAATCGCAGAATTTTGAGGAAACAACAGAGAAGTGAAATGAATCAAATAAGTCATGATGGGTCAAAGAGCCGTCAGTACTGCAAGATTTAATTGTCATGTTTCTGCACATACTTTCAGAAAAGGAAAAACTCCATTGAGTTCAATACCATGGTTTTGTATCCTACAGAATCTTATTTGCTGTGCTGCAAAATGTGAAAGTGAAGCCATTACATATTGTGTTGTGAAACTAAATCTTCATTGTTAAGATAATATGGTTGATTTCTTGAAATAAAATGGCTAAGCAAAGGGAGGTATGTATTTTTGCGCACATTTTATTTCGAACAGGGATTCACTACTGATGGATGGATACCTCTCAAAATCATTCCCTTTCTCAACCTTTAGAGTCACTAAAGCCAATCAGAGCAGCTAAACCATTACTGATTTGTCTGATCTCCACTGGACATTGCATAGGTTGCAAATTGTGAATACTTCATCATTGTGGCGAAAGTGTAACTTTTTTGGCTATCCTTGGCTAACACAAAGATTTGAGAGTGGGATAATACATTGAGTCAGAATAATCTGTTGCATTTCTGATTCTCAAATTAGTTTACACGTACAGTAATAAATATAGAAGATATAAATAATTTAATCATTCTTTCTTTCTGCATTTTATTGCAAAGACATTTAGCTCTATTTCATTTAATTGCTGAAAAATGGATGTTGACAAAAACAGCTGGATTTGCTCCTTCTCACTGCTGTCCATCTTACCTTTTGTTAGCCTGTGCTTTCATGCTACTGGACAAACTTTTTAAGTATAATTTTAAAAAAATAATTGGTAGACTATTCAATTATAAGAATTAAAAGTTGTCATGACCTAGATTAGCTTTTTACCATGATTAGGTTGGAAATCCATTGCCTAACCTTTGCAGTTTGAAGGCATTGCAGATATTTGCTGGGGGAAAAATAAAAATCAGCTCAACTCAGCAAGATGTGTAATGCAGCTCTAGGTTTTATATTTTATTATCTCATTTACGTTCTTTTTCTCAACCAGTTTCACATAGTATTTGTGTTTTGCTCCTATTTGAAATAAATGTTCATATTAAAAAATTAGGCTTCACTCTATTGTGCAATAGGTACCTACCTCCTGTGCCTCTGAATTTTTACTAATATCCCTTTGTTAGGGAAGGGTGGGTTAATCCTGATTTATGGTTTCTCTCATCAGCATATCAGGGATAACCCAGCATTTTGGTCTCCAAACTTACAATGGCATCCACTCCCCACCAGTGAGTTTTGAAGATGGTAAGCCTACTGAGTTGGTCTTGTTGCGAATTGACAGTAAGCTGAACCTTTTTTGCTGCTCCTTTGTTTCTGAGTTCTGTCACAAGAAGCTTCTTTTACAGGCATTTGTGCAGTTATGGCTGAGTTTCTGGAGGGTCATGCGAGTCAGACACCAATCAACCTTCATGATTTCCTGCATTTTCTCTGCACAGTGAGGAATACTGAACTGGCATATGCCATTGGCAGATCAGTTTGGATAAGCAGGGCAAAATGGGATTAAATTTTTATGAAGCAACAGTTCCATAATTCACTACCATGCTGAGGCCTCATAGCATGTTTGAACATACAATTGGCCATTTGTAGGTTCCACGCAAATACTTGGTAAGATTAAAAATCACACAACACCAGGTTATAGTCCAACAGGCTTATTTGCGGTTGTGGACCTGATGAAGGAGCAGTGCTTCAAAAGCTAGTGCTTCCAAACAAACCTGTTGGACTATAACCTGGTGTTGTGTTTTTTAACTTTGTACACCCCAGTCCAACACCCGGCATCACCAAATCATGACTTGGTAAGTTATTATTTTATCTAGATATTCTGAGTTCTCTGATGGTGTCATTTGACCATTAATTGATGTGCACAGGTTTGCCCATTTTTACTTCGAAGATACCCCTCAAAGGCATTCTAAGTTGCAAGATCTTAAACATTTGTTCAACTTTCAGTGAATTTTATAAAAATGTATTCAGTTGTCATGAAAGAATTGCAGCAGCCAATTTGCACTAAGTGCAGCCCCATGAACAATAATATGAGGATGATCAGGTTGTTTTATTCTGTTGGTTGAACAATAAATATCCCATAGCACGATTTTGGAATGTACGTTCTAAAGCTTTAGTAAAAATACTTTTTTCCTGACTCGTGTTACTTCAGTTTGTTCTTCTAGATAATGTATACAATAATGCAAAACACATTTCCGATGTAATTGAATTGGAGCACTCTTGTCTCTGAATCAGGTTATCGATTCAAATCCTGCCCAAGAGACCTCCGTATAAGAGCTAGGGGAATGCTGCAGCACAATACTGAAGGAATGCTGCAGCATTGAATGTGTGGCCTTTGGTTGGGATGTTAAGTCATACCAATAAAACTATAAGAGATAGGAACAAGAGTAGGCTATTTAGGCTTCTTGAGGCATCCCACTGTTCAGTGGGATCATGGCTGATCTGATATTCCTCACATTTGCTTTCTCACTCTTTCCTTGGAAACCTTGATTCCCCTACTGATCAAGAATCTAGTTATCTCAGCCTTAAATGTAGTCAAAAACTCTGTCCCCACAGCTCTTTGTGACAAGGAGTTGCAAAAACACACAAACTTCTGAGAGAAGAAATTCCTCCTTCTCTCAGTCTTAAATTGATGCTTGTTTATCCTGTGACTGTGTGCTCTGGTCCTAGACTGTCCCATGAGAGAGACATCCTTTCAGCATTTACCCTGTGCACCCTCTTCAGAATTCACATGTTTCAAGGTGATCACTTCCCATTGTTGCAAATACCAGTGAGTGGACTTCCATCCTGTTTAACCTTGGCTCATAAGACAATCCTTCCAGTCAGAGGATCATCCGTGTGAGCCTTCTCTGAACTGCCTCCAATGGAATAATATTTGCTCTTAAATACGGGACCAAAACTGCTCTCTGTATTCCAGATGTGGTCTGACCAGCACCTTGTACAATTATAGAGTCATAGAGATGTACAGTACAGAAACAGTCCATTTGGTCCAACTCGTCCATGCTGACCAGATATCCCAACCCAATCTAGTCCCACTGGATGTGGATGATGGAGTGGAATGTTTTTAGTGGATGCGATATTGGTAGTGCTGTTTTGCCTTGGATGGTGTCAACTTTTTTGAATGTTGGAGCTGCACTCATCCGTGCAAGTAGAGAGTTTTCCATCATACTCCTGACTTGTACCTTGTAAGTGGTGGACAGGCTTTGGGGATTTGGGAGGTGAGTTACTCATTGCAGGATTTGTAACCTCTGACTTGCGCTGATAGCTATTATCTCTATATGGCTAGTCCAGTTCAATTCCTGGTCAGTGGTTGTCCCATCTTCAACATCCTGGGGACTTTCAGTGATAGTGACACTGTAGAATTTTAAGTAATGTTGATTGTCCTTTGTGTTGTTGGACATGATAATTGCCTGGTATTTGTGTGATGCAAATGTTACTTGCCACTTTTCGGCCCAAGCCTGGATATTATTCAGATTTCACTGCATTTGGACATGGACTCTTCCTGAAGATTCTGTAATAGTCAGCGAGCATCCCCACTTCTGATCTTATGATAGCAGGAAGGTCATTGATGTAGCAGCTGAAGATGGTTGGGTCTCAGAAGCTACCCAAAGGAACTCCTGAAGAGATGTTCTGAAATGACTGACCTCCAACAACCATGATCACCTTTCTTGTGCCACGTATGATTCCAATCTGCCGAGAGTTTTCACCCTGATTTCCATTGACTCCAGTTTTCCTGGGGCTCTTTGATGTCACATTTGGTCAAATAAGGTCTTGATATCAAGGGCAGTCACATTTACCTCACTTCTGGAATTCACCTCTTTTGTCCATGTTTGAACTAAGGCTATACTGAGATCAGGAGCTTAGTGATCCTGGTGGAAATCAAATTGGGTGTCAGTGAGCACGTTATTGGTAAACAAGTGCTGCTTAATAACATTGGTGTTGACACCTTCCATATTTGATTAATTCTTGAGAGTAGACTGATAAGGTGGTAATTGTTCTTTTTGTGCGCAGGATGTGCCTTGGCAATTATCCACATTGTTGGATAGTTGCTAGTGTTATAGCTGTACAGGAGCAACATGGCTAGGGGTGCATCAAGTTCTGGAGCACATGTCTTCAGTACAGTGACTGTTGTCAGGGTCCACAGCCTCCAGTCCTTTCTTGACATCATGTAGCGTAATTTGAATTAGCTAATGACTGTACCTGTGATGCTGCAGATCTCTGGAGGAGGATGAGGTGGATCATCCACTTGGCACTTCTGGCTGAAAATTGTTACAGATGTTTCAACCTAATCTTTTTGCATTGTTGCGCTGGGATAACCCATAATTTAGAGTTAGGATATTTGTGGAGTTGAAAATGTGTTGCTGGAAAAGCGCAGCAGGTCAGGCAGCATCCAGGGAACAGGAGAATCGACGTTTCGGGCATAAGCCCTTCTTCAGGAATTTGTGGAGTTGCCCATTGCCCATCACCATTCATGAATGTAGAGCTTGGATCTGATCTGTTGGAATCGCTTAGCTCTGTCATTTGCTGCTTATGTTGTTTGGTGTGCATGTATCTCATTTTGTAGTTTTAGGTTGACACCTCATTTTTAGACCTACCTTGTGCTGTTCCTGGCATGCCCTATTGCACTCTCCTTCAGAGTTGATCCCCTAACTTGATGGTATTGATGGAGTGGCATTATATGTTTGGCTATGAGGTTGCAGATTGCATTGGAGTATGATGCTGATGGCCCACAGAGCCTCATGGGTGCCCAGTCTTGAATTGCTAGCTCTATTTGAAGTCTGTCCCATTTAGCATGGTGACATTGCTATATAACATCTTGATGTGGACTTAGTCTCCATGGGAACTGTATGATGGTCTCTCCTATTTTTATACTGTCACGGAGAAGTGCATCTGCCACAGGCAGATCGGTGAGGATGAAATAAAATATGTTTTTGTTTCCGTCACCATCTGCCGCAGACCCAGTCTAGCAGCAATGTTCTTTAGAATCAGCTCAATCACTGGTGCTGCTGCTGAGTCACTCTTGATGGTGCGCATTTGAAATTCCCACCCAGGATACATTCTGCATACATACCGCGCTCAGTGCTTTCTCCAAGTGGTGTTCTACAGGAGGAGTATGGATTACTTTAATGATTTATTAGCCAGGGGAATGTGGTGGCCAGGGTTTGTGGTGTGAAATCAGAAGGAGGTTTCTTTGCCATGTTTGACCTGATGCTATGAGAGTTCATAGGGTCCAGAATCAATGTTGAAGATTTCCAGGGCAACTCTCTCCCAACTGTATACTATCCTTCTGCCATCTTTGCTGGGTCTGTTCTGTGGGACAGGATATGTCCAGATATAGAGCCTGAGACATTGGCTATCAGGTATAATTCTGTGAAATGAATGTCAGGCTTGATTAGATAGCTTTCCCATTTTGGTAAAAACAATGACTGCAGATGCTGGAAACCAGATTCTGGATCAGTGGTGCTGGAAGAGCACAGCAATTCAGGCAGCATCCGACGAGCAGCAAAATCGACGTTTCGGGCAAAAGCCCTTCATCAGGAAAAGTCCCAAGAAAAGGGGGACTTTGCAGGGTCGATAGGGCTGTGTTTGCTGTTGTCGCTTTCAATACCTAGGTCAGTGCCAGGTGATTTGTTGGTTTCATTGATTTTTTTTTAGGCTTTCTAGTGATTGTTGCAATTGAATGGCTTGCTAGGCTGTTTCAAAGGGCAGTTGAGAATCCATCATATTGCTGTAGGTCTGGAGTCACATGTGCCAGGTGAAGACAGTAATTTCACTCCTTAAGGGGAAATTGTTTTTTCCAGTTTTTTTTTCCCAACTGAATTAAAATTCCATCTGAAATCCTCTCATCTAGTGCGATTAAAGCTCTGGTACCCAGAATAATGCCGGAGTCTCTGGATTACTATCTTGCGATAATACCACCAAGCCATCGCCTTCCTCCAATGCAAGTTTTTTTTGTGTGATGTCCATGCACACAAGTTCCAGCTTGAGGTTACTGAAAACCAATTAGAAACAGGATTTGTAGCAAATTTTATCTCTATTGTAACCCAGCAGTATTGTAGTCACATGATCTCGCTGCTGCCTTGGCTAAGATTAAGTTACTCACTAACTAACATATTTACCCACTGAAAACATCAGGGAGAACTTTGGAATAAAGCCATCTTAATGTACACGTTTTATCATTTTGTTTTTCAGAGAATCCGGGCAACTGTGAATAGCCAGGAACAGAAGAGATTGCTAATGGATCTCGATATTTCAATGAGGACTGTTGACTGCTTTTACACCGTTACGTTCTACGGAGCCCTGTTTCGAGAGGTAGTGAGAAATCTTTAATGAAGATTTTACAGGAGGAGAAAGCTTTTTTGTAAAACATTGCAACCTTTTAGCTTGAAAATGGAGGTTGAGAATCTTATTTAGAGGTCAATCGAAGCACTATTACTCTCCTATCACTCCTGAGAGAAGGAAAAATAGCATGAAATGAGTTTACTTGACTTTTGTGGTTAATATCTACTCTGACATGGAATGGATGACAATCTTTGAATCAAAATAGTATTTTATTTATACGGGGTAATGAATATATCTGGTGATCTGCTGTTTCATAAATTATGCCATGTTTGTAATCATAGTATTCTGTCAAGTCTTCCCATAACTCCACTCTGTGTATTTTCATTGTTATTGCAAAACCAACTTTAACAGAGTACTGTTCAAGTACTAACATGTTTGCCAATCACTGCATCTATTCGCATAATGGAATTATTTTTTATCCATCTGCTTGGATATGATATGGTACACCTCCTGAGGCTTGTGGGACTTTAATTGCAGAGGTGACACTGTCAGTGTATGGTAAGACGCTCTAAATAACAGAGGATAGTTGATTTTAGCCAGACTCTGGTTTAATTCAGGATGAGTTAACACTTGCACCATTTTGGTATCCTATCATAAAATTTAGTTCCAATTTTTGTGCAGTCTCTGTTCCCAGTGTTTCAATGTATTCTAATATTTGCAAATTGAGTCAAAATTCTAAAAATTCATTTTCATGTAATTTGGGAGAATCTTTTGAATTTTTGATCAGCCCTCCTAACCTTTCTTCCTTTGGTTCCATGTCTGTTTGCCAGATATGCCACCGAAATGCCTCTATTTTAGAGTCAGAATCTATAGCACGGAAATAGACCATTTGGTCCAACTCGTCCATGTTGACCTGGCCTGGTCTTCCAAATTAAACTCTTCCCATTTGCCTGTGTTTGGCCCTGTAAACCTTTCCTATCCAGGTTTCTGTCAAAATGCCTTTTAATTGTTGTAACTGTATCTACGTCTTCCACTTCCTCCGGTAGTTCATTCTATATACTCACCACTCAATGTGTGATTTTTTTTGTACCTTTTAAAAAGTGTTCTGTAAATCCTAGTATGCTTGTTGTAGACACAGCTGTTTTCTGTACCAAATCAATGGTTGGACTAAAAGATAACACATTGGATGTGTGGAAATAAAAGTTTGACTGGAAGGAATAATAGCTACTTGTATGGTGCCTTTTAAAACATTCCAAAGTGTTTCACTGGAACATTATAAGAAACAAAATTAGCACATAAGGGGTCATTAAGGCAGGCTGGGACAAAGAGGGAGGTGTTGTGAGGGAATTCCATAGCTTAGGACGTATTTTGGAGCAAAAGGATATTTTGCGCATTGTAGTCTCAGAGGCATTCTCCTACTTTCTCCTCATAATCCTGCATATTGTTCCTTTGCAAGTAACCATCTAATTCACTTTTGAGTGCTTCAATGGGACCTATTGCTGCCGCACTTGTACTGTGTTCTGGACCCTAACTACTTGTTGCTTGAGAGAGATTTTCCTCATATCATTTCTGCAAATACTTTAAATCTGTGCTCTTTTGTTCTCATCCTTTCATGAGTGGTAATATTTTCTCCCTATTTACTTGATCCAAATGTCTCATATCGGAATATCTCAATGAGATTTACTTTCAGCCTTCTCTTCAAGAAAATGCATTCCAACCTCTCCAATCTGTCGTCTTTACAATGGTACTTTATTATATGTCTCTATATTTTTTCTATCCAAATCTGTTATCTCTCACTTCTCCTCATTGGATTCCGCCGATCTATCAATGCCACTTATTCCACCAACTTGTCTATTTCATCAGTGGTGGAGGAGTTAAAGTCAGGAATGCTTAAGAGACCAGAATTTCGATAACGCATTTATTTTTGAGAGGCGTGGAACTGGGGGAGATTAGAGATAGGAAGGCCATGGTAATATCATTTCTAAACAAAAAAAAGTGGGAACTTTTTAGTTGAAGCATTTAATCAGATTAATTTAGAATAAGAATGAAGTGTTGTTTAGAATATTAATTTAGAAAATCATTGATTAGACATATATAGTTACATCTTGGGAAGGCTGTAAAATGTTTTGCAGAGCAAAGGAGACTGGCTGCTACAGGGAAAATGTAACATTTGCAAAGAATATAAGCAGCTTGACTCGAGTCAGAGACTACAATACTTCACCTGACCCACTTATGGTGTAATGAAGCTATTGAATTGGAACATTGACAGTCAGGGATGACCTCCCTGGAGCAACAGCATATGCCCTTACTCTTTATTTTCTCTAAACCCTGTCTCATTAATGTTCGAGTATTGTAAATGCATTGTAAAACTGCATCACCACAAGTAGATGGTTCTTAAAAGGACAATTTGAAATCTTTACCACTGTTTCCAGGAAAGTAAATTGAGAGAGCCAGAGGGAAGTGTAGAACTAGAATAAGACCAGATATCCCTGCTGAGGATTCACCTGGAACAGAAGACTTGAACTAAGAAAGGAGGGTCTTGAAGAGAAAGTACATATCAGGACAGAACTGTCTCTAACTCGATCAAACTGTTTAAATTTCTCCAAGCAATCCAAAAATTGGAAGAGAGAATCGTGGTGGCATTTTTAATTTCATTTGAAAAAACGTGCAATGTGAATAAAATGGCCCATGACCAGCTGGATGCTACAGATGCAAAATGGATTAACTAACTGGAAAAGAGCACAAAGATTATGCCATGCTTTGAGGAGATTTCCAAGGATTGTGATAACTTGAAAGATTAACCTTTTGTGTTTGAGTTGGTTTGTGAAGCTTATGGGCAGAAAGGTTGAGATCTTCAGAAGAAGACTTGCATGTTTTGAGAGGGTAAATAAATTACCTTTTGACTGTTGGATATGGCCAATTAAAAGTAAAGACCACTTATGAAAATCTCAGATTCTCCTTAAGGTTTTTAATAATTCAATCCTTATTCTGTACAAGAATACAAATGGAGAATCAAAAGGTTTCAAAAGCTAGCTAATAAGTGAGGTAGCTAGTGATGGTAAGTTTGTCCAAAAACCCTTATCCCAAGGGAAAGCCGTTTTTTGTTACCCTCAAAATTGGAGAAAGTTTGAAAGTGGGAGGGTGAAAGGAAGACTAACAGCTGGGAATGCAAAGGGATTTCCCCCCTCACACCTGAAGGGGATGGAAAATAGGAGTGATGCCCAAGTGTGTATGTGCTTCCACTGCAACAATATATGGCACTTTCCCACTAATTATTGGAAGCAGAATGGGAAATGCTTGTCAGTGGTGTGAATCATGTTCCCTCATAACCTATTAGAATGGAAAATGCAGCTCTGGATAATTGAGGGCATTCTTCTTTGAACACTGATGCGAGGCAAGTTTCTAGAGGTTATAGAAATTTTGATTCTAAGGGTGAAATACTCCCTTACGCCTCCAATAAAACAAATGAAGACTTTGAATGGCGCTACTGCAGTTCAGTCTTTGGTTGATCATGTGAATTGTATTCCAAGAAGTTTGCAAGTAAAATTATTAATGGAGATTCATAGCAATTGTTTCTTTGTATAAATTTAATTTTTGAAATGACTTAGTAACTGGAGTTGTTACATTGAGGGTGTACATTGTTAGGTAATGATTTGTCTAGTTTACAAGGCAACATGGTGACAGCTGTGCTGCAGAAGTTGTTTTAACATGCTGATCTTGTCAAACTCCCTAAAATTACTATGACCAAATACAAGAACTTAAAGACAAACTTATCAATATGGAGAACTAACTTTTACGCATGGAATATGAGTTTGCTAATGAAAAATGTAAACTGGGGGTGAGAACACCTGAGCACTGGTTACAGGAAGTGAAACACTTGAATGGGTCTTGAAGTGTTAAGATGACAAATTTTTAGAAGCAAATTCAACAAATGTATATCTTCAATTAAAACTTGAGACTACTTGACAGCAAAGATAAATTTGAAAGATCTCTTAAACTTCAAGTATCGGATTTCCATGTGATGTATCATGAAAAATGAACAGGAAAGTGATTTGTTGATGAATCAAGAACAGTTGGTTGAATGCATTTGGTTCATTGCTTCTGTGCTCTCTTGTGCTTACAGTAGGATTTGTTTCAGGATTACTTTCTTCATAATGAATTAACAACTGGCCTAATGAGGATAAAGTGCTGTTTGATATTATCGACTGGCAGCTTCCACATCAATATGGTGTAGTCAGGCGATGAATGAATGAGGCCTGGCTCTGCAAAGTTTTGTAACACTTGGTTAATTGTTTAGCTGTCACTAGCTACATAAATTGACAGAGTAACCAGCATAGCTTTCTTGCAGCAACTTGTATTTAATTTAATGAAATGTTCTATGTGAGCTTCTCATTAGCAGTACGGACAGTGCAGGAGAGAGAGAGAACCTGCACAGTTACTGCCTTTGCTGTTTGAATTCATGTATTGCTGGACATCGGAGTGCATCTGGGAAAATTAATAAACAGTGAAATTCACAACTAATCTTGGAGGAACTGTTGGGTGAAGTTCACAGCACAATCAGATAAGTTAATTGTTGTTTTAAGTCTGTCCAAGAGAAAGGCTGCAGTAGTGAGTACAGTGGATTCTTTCTTGAATATATGTTTTTGGAGATAAGTCTCTTGATTAAACTTTAAATTAATAGCTATGACTTGTATTTTATCTGGGGCAGTGTTTGTAGAGGAATAAGACGGTGTTATTTTTTTGGGTCTGTAGATTGTGAAGGAGCAAAAATGACCTTTGCAGTGTACTTCTTGTCAGATGTGGGAGTTTAAAGAGAGTTTAAGGGTTACTGCGGATTATACCTGCCATAAATGCTGTTGGATGCGAATCTTATCAGATCGAGTGGATGGGTTGGAGAGACAGGGACAAGGTAGGACTAATAAATTAAACTGCATTTATTTCAATGCAAGAGGCCTAACAGGGAAGGCAGATGAACTCAGGGCATGGTTAGGAACATGGGACTGGGATATCATAGCAATTTCAGAAACATGGCTCAGGGATGGGCAGGACTGGCAGCCTAATGTTGCGGGATACAAATGCAATAGGAAAGATAGAAAGGGAGGCAAGAGAGGAGGGGGAATGGCATTTTTGGTAAGGGATAGCATTACAGCTGTGCTGAGGGAGGATATTTCCGGAAATACATCCAGGGAAGTTATTTGGGTGGAACTGAGAAATAAGAAAGGGATGATTGTATTATAGACCCCCCCCAGTAGTCAGAGGGAAATTGAGAAACAAACTTGTAAGGAAATCTCAGCTATCTGTAAGAATAATAGAGTAGTTATGGTAGGGGTTTTTAATTTTCCAAACATCGACTGGGACTGCCATAGTGTTAAAGGTTTAGATGGAGAGGGATTTCTTAAGTGTGTACAAGACCATTTTCTGTTTCAGTATGTGGATATACCTACTAGAGAAGATGCAAAACTTGACCTACTCTTGGGAAATAAGGCAGGGCAGGTGACTGAGGTGTCAGTGGGGGAAGCACTTTGGGGCCAGCAACCATAATTTTATTCGTCTTAAAATAGTGATGGAAAAGGATAGACCAGATCTAAAAGTTGAAGTTCTAAATTGGAGAAAGGCCAATTTGGACAGTATTAGGCAAGAACTTTCAAAAGCTGATTGGAGGCAGATGTTCGATGGCTGGAAAATGGGAAGCCTTCAGAAATGAGATAACAAGAATCCAGAGAAAGTATATTCCTGTCAGGGTGGAAGAGAAGGCTGGTAGGTGTAGGAAATGCTGGATGAACAAAGAAATTGAGGGTTTGGTTAATAAAAAGAAGGAAGCATATGTCAGTTATAGACAGGATAGATCGAGTGAATCTTTAGAAGAGTATAAAGAAAGTAGGAGTATACTTAAGAGGGAAATCAGGAGGGCAAAACGGGGACATGAGATAGCGTTGGCAAATAGAATTAAGGAGAATCCAAAGGGTTTTTACAAATATATTAAGGACAAAAGGGTAATGAGGGAGAGAATAGGGCCCCTCAAAGATCAGCAAGGCGGCCTTTGTGTGAGCCACAGAAAATGAGGGAGATACTAAATGAATATTTTGCATCCGTATTTACTGTGGTAAAGGACATAGAAAATATAGACTGTAGGGAAATAGATGGTGACATCTTGCAAAATGTCCAGATTACAGAGGAGGAAGTGCTGGTTGTCTTGAAACGGTTAAAGGTGGATAAATCCCCAGGACCTGATCAGGTGTATCCGAGAACTCTGTGGGAAGCGAGAGAAGTGATTGCTGGGCCTCATGTTGAGATATTTGTATCATCGATAGTCACAGGTGATGTGCCTGAAGACCTGGAGGTTGGCAAACATGGTGCCACTGTTTAAGAAGGGTGGTAAAGTCAAGCCAGGGAACTATAGACCAGTGAGCCTGACCTCGGTGGTGGGCAAGTTGTTGGAGGGAATCCTGAGGGACAGGATGTACATGTATTTGGAAAGGCAAGGACTGATTCTGGAGAGTCTGCATGGCTTTGTGCATGGGAAATCATGTCTCACAAACTTGATTGAGTTTTTTTGAATAAGTAACAAAGAAGATTGATGAGGGCAGAGCAGTAGATGTGATCTATATGGACTTCAGTAAGGCGTTCAACAAGGTTCCCCATGGGAGACTGATTAGCAAGATTAGATCTCACAGAATACAGGGTGAACTAGCCATTTGGATAGAGAACTGGCTCAAAAAAGGTAGAAGACAGAGGGTGGTGGTGGAAGGTTGTTTTTCAGACTGGAGGCCTGTGACCAGTGGAGTGCCACAAGGATCAGTGCTAGGCCCTGTACTTTTTGTCATTTACATAAATGATTTGGATGTGAGCTTAAGAGGTACAGTTAGTAAGTTTGCAGATGACATCAAAATTGGAGGTGTAGTGGACAGCGAAGTGGGTTACCTCAGATTACAACAGGATCTTGACCAGACGGGCCAATGGGCTGAGAAGTGGCAGATGGAGTTTAATTCAGATAAATGCGAGGTGCTGCATTTTGGGAAAGCAAATCTTAGCAGGACTTGTACACTTAATGGTAAGGTCCTAGGGAGTGTTGCTGAACAAAGAGACCTTGGAGTGCAGGTTCATAGCTCCTTGAAAATGGAGTTGCAGGTAGATAGGATAGTGAAGAAGGCGTTTGGTACGCTTTCCTTTATTGGTCAGAGTATTGAGTACAGGAGTTGGGAGATCATGTTGCGGCTGTACAGGACATTGGTTAGGCCACTGTTGGAATATTGTGTGCCATTCTGGTCTCCTTCCTGTCGGAAAGATGTTGTGAAACTTGAAAGGGTTCAGAAAAAATTTACAAGGCTGTTGCCAGGGTTGAAGGATCTGAGCTATAGTGAGAGGCTGTACAAGCTGGGGCTGTTTTCCCTGGAGCATCGGAGGCTGAGGGGTGACCTTATAGAGGTTTACAAAATTGAGGGGCATGGATAGGATAAATAGACAAAGTCTTTTCCCTGGATTCGCGGAGTCCAGAACTAGAGGGCATCGGTTTAGGGTGAGAGGGGGAAGATTTAGAAGAGACCTAAGGGGCAACTTTTTCACGCAGAGGGTGGTACATGTATGGAGTGAGGTGCCAGAGGATGTGGTGGAGGCTGGTAAAATTGCAGCATTTAAGAGGTATTTGGATGGGTATATGAATAGGAAGGGTTTGGAGGGATATGGGCCGGGTGCTGGCAGGTGGCACTAGATTGGGTTGGGATATCTGGTCGGCATGGACGGGTTGGACTGAAGGGTCTGTTTCCATGCTGTACATCTCTATGACTCTAAGACAATTACTTTTTTTTTGCGGCCATCTCTTCCTCTGTATGATTGCCTTCAGATGTCACACGAAATGACTTCAGGGAAATATTAAGAATTAGTGCCATATTAAGATCTCAGAATATGGAAGCATAGGATCATATAATCAATAAATGCAGCACCTCGCATTTATCTGAATTAAACTCCATCTGCCACTTCTCAGTTCATTGGCCCATCTGGTCAAGATCCTGTTGTAATCTGAGGTAACCCTCTTTGCTGTCCACTACACCTACAGTTTTGGTTCTTCATGTGTCTGCTAGCTCCTTAGGTCATTAGTTGTAGGAGGGCATGCTAGCCGTTTGACCCATTGAGTATGCTCTGTTGTTTGATGAAATCATGGGTGATCTGATAATTCTCAGCTCCACTTTCCTCTCTTATTCCATAATCTTTGATTCTCTTACATACTAATTCAACCTTGAAGGTACTTAAAAAGAGTTCCACAGATTCACTACCCTATTGGTGTTATCCAATTAGTCCCATTCCTCTGTTGTTTTTCTGAAACTCTGCATGTTTCCAATGTAGATAATTTAAGCAGTTGTCTTATGAAAGTTACTACTGAATCTACACATTTCCCCTCTGCATATTTTGCCAATTACCCATGAGTGGAAACCATTTCTACTTTCGTACTTCATCAGAACTTTCTGATAACTTCGAGAAAGTGAGTTTCTATTTCTATGACGCTTAATTGCAGACAGAGAATTACATTTCAACTGTCGTCACTGTTGTATCGTAGGAAACCTAGCATCCAATTTGCATACAACATGGCGATAATGGCCAATAAACTGTTTAATGTGGTGTTGATTAAGGGAAATATTGCTTGGGACTTCAAGGAAGTCTCCTATTTTTTTGAAGTGGTACTGTGCGATCTTCATCAGCCATCACTTTGGCTCATTTGAAAGATGGCACCTCCAATAGTGCAATGCTGCACTGAAATGTAGGCTCAGATTCTTTTTGAGTTAATCCCTCAATGATAAATATAATTGTTAAATGTAATTTAAAGGTGTTTGTAACATTATACAATTGAATTAGATTATTAATTCATCCAAATTATTGCAGAAAGTACAAAAGTTTGGGAGAAGATTTGTAGCTCGGGTGCTCATTGTTGTGGTTCTGTTCGCCGAGCTGGGAATTTGTGTTTCAGATGTTTCAAAGGTTAGACCAAACAGTCTTACTGCAAATTCAACCCAAACTCTGGGTCAGATATGTAGATGATACCTTTGTAATCATTAAAAACACAAATAGAGAACACACTCCGGATCTTCAACGCCACACTCACAGGAATCCGATTCACTAGAGAGGAAGAAAAGGACAACCAACTCCCATTCCTAGGCGTGATGGTACAGAGAACACCAAATGGAGAATTCACCACAAAGGTATACAGGAAAGCCACACACACAGACCAAGTCCTAAACTACGAAAGCAACCACCTCAACACACACAAAAGAAGTTGCATCAAGACATTGTTCAAAAGGGCCACAACACACTGCAGTACACCAGAACTGCAAAAAGAGGAAGAAGAACACCT
>NC_057730.1:38275580-38301366 GCF_004010195.1 Chiloscyllium plagiosum
TCGAATTCATGTTGCTTGTCATCTGCGTGTGTGGCTACTAAGGATAGCTGGTCATGTCTAGCCACGAAACGACATGACCAGCTATCCTTAGTAGCCACACACTCCGATGACAAGCAACATGAGTTTGACTGGGACAACACTGCTATTATAGGACAAGCCATACAGAGAACAGCCAGGGAATTCCTAGAGGCATGGCACTCATCCACAGATTCAATCAATAAGCACATCGACCTGGACCCAATATACCAGCCACTGCAGCGGACAGCTGGAACTGACAACCGGAAGCAGCAGATACAAATCACTATAAATACCGGAGGAAACATCACAGAAGCGCTTCACAGGAAGCTCCCTAGCACTGAGGATGTCACCTAGACAGGGGACGAAACGTCTGCAATATAAATTCCCAGCTCGGCGAATAGAACCATAACAGAAAGTACCAAGCTCAGCTCAGCCATTTTTCTTCGAAAGAAGTTTTCCTCTGTGCCGTCACCATAAGATCAAGTTGGTTTCTTGGACAAAGGTTTGTTATGCAGCTGAAGGATGATAAAACTTTGCTAAAACAACCTTTTGAAACTTATTGGTTGTTTGTTTATTGTAGCAGATAAAGTGCAATGATGATGTAAGAATCTTAAAATGTATGTTGGTCTTGGTGTTTGTAACTTTTTGGGTTGTCTTGTTCTCTAATTTCAGGGTGATGTGTGGATATGTATGGAGCTACTGGATACCTCACTGGATAAATTTTACAAAAAAGTGATCGAGAAAGGGAGAACATTCCCAGAAGGCATTTTGGGAAAAATAGCTGTGTCTGTAAGTTTGATGCTCTGATGGGTTCTGAATTAACTATCCAAATAAATTGTCTAGAGAAATCTTGTCCATCTGGTGATCTGCATGTTACAGAGGTGCCTATGTGACTTACGAAGCCTTTGTTGAAAATCTAGGTAAGTGTAACTGGAAGAATTTGCAAGGAGCTACTTATCTAACTGGAGACTGGTTCTCTCCTGTATTTACTTCTGATAGTTTCACAAATGCGGGGGTGAACCTGCCTGTGACTGGAGGAGCGACAAGGAACACAATCTGTGCTCTCACTTGGGAAGTGGCTTGGAGCCACAGTGGCTCAGAGTCTGTAGGACCAGGAAGGATAATTTTTCAGGGGGACTCTGTTTTGTGGAATAGGAGAATAAGAGTTGGGTGGTGATGATGGGAGAGCAGTGATTCAGAGACTGTTGTGGGGATTGGGACTGGAGTTCAAGGGGAAAACGAGGATGAAGAGGCCACAGAGAGGAAGTAGGGATTGAGTTGAGAAGCTGGTGGTGAAAGAAACAAATGAGAGTTGTTGGAGACTGCATGGTGAGTGGGGCTTGGGTAAATGACTGACATGGGATGCAGGGAGGATTGGTTGTGGATGAGTAGGTTCATGGATGATTTAAGGTATGGTGAATGAGGGGGCTAGTTAGATAACCATGAGAATAGGATTGAGCTAAATAACTCCCCAGTTCCTTTCAGACAGCCTTCCTTATGACCCTCGCAATCTTTTCCATGCCCCACGTTTTGCCTCTTCCTAATTACTTAACCTACAAAAGTATACTGGTAACGTAGGGAAATACAGGCACTTCTGACTCCTCTACTTCAATAACTGTTGTGTAGGACTAGTAGAGACGAATTTAAGGTTTTGGGAAGGAGGGATGTAAGCAATAGCATTTTGCAATGATTGGTAATGTCCTGGAACTTACTGACCACAACTGTGTTTGAAGCAGAGGTCCTCAATGATTTTGAAAAGAAATTGGACACTTGAGGGAAACAAACGTGCAGGACTACGGGGATAGAGTGACAGGACTTGAAACGAACTGACTTGCTCTCTGGAGAGTTAGGATAGAGTAAAATCAGTTGGCTGAATGGCCGCCTCCTGTGCCATGAATGGCTTTGTGACTTTCATGTGAATTCTACTGAGGCCAGCTAAGAAAATGCCCCAGTACAGATGAACCAAAGTCTCTTTTGGTTAGACCCAACTCCTTAAGTCAGCTCCTTCCCTACCTGCTTCCTCGGTGATCAGGACATGATAATTCTTTATCTTTCTTCCTATCTGTTTTATTTTTAACCAAATAGGCAAAAAAGAATCAATTTATTGTTTTTCTTTTCCCTCTCTGAAATTCAAACTTAGTCTTCTGAAAGCCTCTTCGTTTTGAAATTTGCTCTCTGTCCCCCTAAGTGGGCGAAGAGTT
Organism: Chiloscyllium plagiosum; assembly: GCF_004010195.1. NCBI lineage: Eukaryota > Metazoa > Chordata > Chondrichthyes > Orectolobiformes > Hemiscylliidae > Chiloscyllium > Chiloscyllium plagiosum. The sequence goes on from NC_057730.1 coordinate 38,277,800, forward strand.
GAAATGTGTTACCTGTGCAAAATAAGTGTTGGACAACCATTGTTTCCAAGTCCACACTGCTGGCTCTTTGACATAGAAAATGCTACTTACCAAAATGTTCAATTCATTTTACAGCAGTGATTAGTTCATCTGTTTTGGTTTAATAGAGTTAAATAAATACACTTGTGTTGAAGATGCTTCACATGTAAATAGATAACTGTATGCAATGTTTGCATTGCTTGGTAATCTGTGACACTTGAGTTCTTGGGAGGAGAATTGACTATTTAGCAGAATGAGAACAAATCCTATTATAATATTCAAAATTCTAGATGCTGAGAAAATATTTTTGTGGCTGGCAACAATAGAACATGAGATCTCTCATTCTGCATTTGGAGTGGACCATTGAAGAAGATGTAAAAGACATTTCTTCATTCAGAGGGCTGTGAATCTTTTGGAAACCAGTTGTTGAGTATAATCAAGATAGTGGTTTATAAATATTTAGCCCTTAAAAGAATAAAGAGTCATGGGGTAATGTAGGAGATGATGTTAATGTTTAAAATGACTTGTTGAATGACTGAACTGGCAGAAAGGGAAAGATCTTATTTCTAGGAACTCTAATTCTTAGTGCCACTTTCTAACCAATTAAGCTGACTATCCTAGTAGTTACATAATGTGTAATTGTTTTGACTGTAACTGTTACTTCCCTGTAGAAAAAGTACTGTTTACATAGATGCCTTCTACTAAATCCTGTCAACGAAATGCCAGTTCACATTAATTTATGTACTGTAACGAGATAATTTCTAGACACAAAATGGATCAAATCAAACAAGGTTTAACCTGGGAATTCTAGCATAAAGTTGGCTCTGATGAAATTGCCTCCAATTTCAGAGGTCAAACTAAATGACAGCCAGGTCCTACATTTGTTTTTTGTATATTAGACCATTTTGGGAATCGGTTTGCCCAGCTGCTAATTTGTGTCAGAGCTTTGAATGCATGTATGAAAGAATATGTCTGCCAACACACTGGGAAATACAACAGTATGTGTCTGACTTCAGCTCGCATAGCCAGCAGTACATTATGACTCTGTGACATAGTATTTTGAGCCTGCAAAGAAATAAGGTACTTGAAACCACATGTGAAATAGATCTACTTGTGCCTGTTTGAATTTTTCAAGATGTAAATAGAGTATTGGTTGTTTTCTTCCTTTAAAATTCATAGAATATGCGTCATTTCGCATTTCAAGCATTTGAAAGCTGGTTGATAGGCTATTAAACCATTAGCTTCATAATGAAAACTGCAAGCAGATTTCTTCACTTCAGGACAAATTTTAATTGGGATCATACAGCCAGTTTCACAACTCTTCCAGTGGTTTCAGAGACATCGAAAATGCCAATTTGCTATCACCTTTTGTTTTACACTGTTGCTCAAATGTTCCCCCTTTTTTTGTTTTGTTGTGTACTCACTCTCCTTTATTACTTCCATTTAGTGCAAGAAAATCCACAAATCACATTTGCTCAGTTTATGTACTTGCATTATTCTGCTTTACTTAGTGCTAGTCCATTTTGTGTGCCCTGATTGTGCAGTTAATGAGATGCACATTTAAATATATCAACTACTGCTATGAAAATCAGGTGCAAGACATGGTTTTTCTTCTGCAAAATGAAGTCTCCCAGCAAATTCAAAATTGTCTCATTAATTGCTGACAAAAACGGAAAATTGTATGCCATATGTTCTGCAATGCAGTATTGTATGTTTTCTCTGGTTGAGTGCCATGCCGTTACTTGCTTTGTGGTGAAAATGCAGCACACCTGTAATTATCATTTGGTAACAAATATGGAATATGGAATGTGTTCAAGGGATTGAAGGAGGATAAAACTGCAAGGCTAGACATTTTATGTGAGCAAGAAACTGCAGCAGACCCATCAGGACTTCAAAAAAGAAGCAATGGATGAATGTTTGAAATAGTGAACCTTTGCCAGATCATTCATTGGTTTTTTAAAAAAAAATTAACAAATTTTCTGTCCTTTTTAAAAGGGATTTAAGTCTGTGTGGTATTAGTAACAGAATTGCAGTATGTGTGGAACGTTGGTGAATGTTTGTTTTTGTCTTTTTTTTTCCTCTTTGCAGATTGTCAAGGCATTAGAGCATCTGCATAGCAAGCTGTCTGTGATTCACAGAGGTGAGTGCTGCCACTTTAGACAGGCACTAATGATGCATGCAATATTCAAGTTATTAAAGATCAATAATATTCACAGCAACAGGTGGCAGCAAGGTGCTTCTGCAGTAAATATATTTTATCATTAATATGGAGCTTTTCAATTAAAAGTTTTTGAATGAATCCTGCAATGTGTGTGTTTGTTTTTTCTCTGGTGCCTTATAAGTGCACATTTGTATCTTGGCATCTCTTTGCTCTTGCAGCTCGCAGTTAGGTGTATTAAGGTAGTCTACATTTACATTCTGCCTCTGTCTATTTATGTGGGGTAGAATCTGTCCTAAGACTAGTATCTCCGTGTTACCATGCAAAGAAGCAACAATATATTGATCAATTTAACTTTATAATGTTCACTCATTCCTGGAGCTTAGTGGAGAAGTTTGGTGAATACTTTGAGATATTAAGACTAACTAAAGCTGGAATATCCCATAGTATATTGAATCTTCAGTTTTTAATGTTAAAAATAATTTTGTTGGTTTTATAATTTGGATTTCGGTTTCAAGCAGGAAATCCAAGCAGGATGCATGATGAAAAGGCTCTCTCTATACTGCATCACGGATTGTTGCCTTTAGTTCAGGCTTTGTGTTATGATGAACCAGTCATAAAGAATGGGAGTAATTAATCAAAGTAGATAAATTGCTACTATCAAAGAAAAGGCAAGAAATGTGTATAATTAGCAAAAGTACCTGTAACATTTTTTGAATAAACACAATACTCTCATGAATGATGCATCTTACTACTGTTTAGTTGCATTTTACATTAAATATTGTGCTTTGGTACATCAAGCACCCCTAAAATTGGGCCTTGTATTCTCACATGTGGAATGTGCCAATATCTATTCTGATTATGGGTAAACAGTAACCAGGAGACAACATATTCTTATGATAATTAGCTCTGTGACTTGACCTGTACTTTGAAATTTCAATTTTCATATTTGCTCAACTTTAACTTGCCTTTCTTCCTTGTCATATCTTCACAGGAGGACATATTGCTCCTGAAATAATGATCAGTGTAATTGATATTTAATTCTTGTGATCTTTCACAGATGTAAAACCTTCCAATGTTCTCATCAACAAAGAAGGTCATGTGAAAATGTGTGACTTTGGCATTAGTGGATACTTAGTAGACTCGGTTGCCAAAACAATGGATGCAGGTTGCAAACCATACATGGCTGTGAGTGCAAATTTAGAATCATGTCTTTCCTGTCTTCTAGTATTTGTATTAGCCTAGATTTGTTGTATATTTGTCACAGTGAATATTTATATTCAATCATATGCTGGTAATATTGTCAATGGAATACCTTTTCAGTTAGCCATGATGTGGTCAGTTCAGATATCATAAACGAAAACCTCTACCAGTGCTGTTTAAGCAGTGTGCTCTTGCCCTAATCTTTGTAGAAGATGCCTGTGTCATATCAACGTCAAAGTAGGGTGCTGAGAAAGCACAGGAGGTCTAGCTGAGCAGCAGGAGAATTGATGTTTCAAATGTACGCCCTTCATCAGGAATATGAGGGCGTAGGAGTGGGGGAAGGGGGCTGAGAGATAAATGTGGGGCTAGCGTAGCTGGGAAGGTGATCGGTAGATGCGGATGGGGGATAATGGTGATAGGTCAGAGGGGAAGGTGGAGCGGATAGGTGGGACGTTGATGCACCATCAACATTGACTTTACCAGTTTCCTCATCTCCCACACACATCCCCCCACACCCCACCCCAGATCCAGCCCTCCAACTCTGCACCGCCCTTTTGAACTGTTCTACCTGTCTGTCTTTCTTTCCACCATCTGCTCCACCCTCCCCTCTGACCTATCACCATTAACCCCCGCCCACATCTACCTATTGCCATCCCAGCTACCTCAACCTCTGATTTATCTCTCAGCCTCCTTCCACACTTCACATCCTTGGTGAAGGGCTTATGCCGGAAATATCGATTCTCCTGCTCCTCAGCTGCTGACTGACCTGCTGTGTTTTTCTAGCACCACAGTCTTTACTTTCACCTGTGCCATATCTATGTGAATTTTCAATATTTCACACTAGTCACCTTTTTTTAGAAAGCAAGGAAAAAAAACTTGAGGCACGGCTTGTAGCTTATAGCAGGGAAAGGGTCAATGGAACACCACTGTGTAATTTGTCTACTTTGTATCTCTTGAACTAAAAATCAGTTTTTGGAACCAAAACTGTCCTTCAGATCTTTCAAACCCTAAAACACTTTACTGTGTTTTTTTAATATATAGTCACTGTTGTAAAGTAAGGAATTAAACAGACAATTTACAGTAGTCAAGGTCCAACAGATGTCAGTGTGACTACGGCCACGACCAAATTGATGTTGGTTGCGGGATAAATATTGGCCACGACACAAGGGAGAACTCCCTTGTTCTTCTCCAGAAAAGTGTATTGAGACCTTTGCGTCCATCTGATAAGGTAGTTTAACAACTTATCTGGGAAAAACAAAACCCCAGTACTGCGCCAGCTGGTCAGTTAGATCTTGGGTTGATGGTTCTACAAAGGACTTGAACTGCAATCTTCTGATTAAGTAGTCAGTATAATCTGAACCATGTTTAAATAATTTGCTGTTTTCAGTGAGTGTGTTTTAAGATTAGATTACTTACAGTGTGGAAGCGGGCCCTTCGGCCCAACAAGTCCACACCAACCCACCGAAGCGCAACCCGCCCAGACTCATTCCCCTACATTTACTCCTGACTAATGCACCTAACACTATGGGCAATTTAGCATTGCCAATTCACCTAACCTGCACATCTTTGGACTGTGGGTGGAAACCGGAGCACCCGAAGGAAACCCACGCAGATACAGGGAGAGTGTGCAAACTCCACACAGAGAGTCGCCTGAGGCGGGAATTGAACCCGGGTCTCTGGCGCCGTGAGACAGCAGTGCTAACCACTGTGCCACCGTGCCACCCACGGTGCAGTGATTGCTGTGTAGGAGGAAATGTTCTGTCAAAGGTTCCACAGATGCTGCCAAACTTCCTGAGTTTCTCCTTTTTTTGTTTTTGTTGCAGATCTGTGACATCTTGTGTTTAAGGGGAAATGTTACTGGCAACAGCTCAACGTAAGTGGGTTGCCACTGTGGATCTGTGTCCAGTATAAAATGGCATAGGTTCAAGAAACCCAAGAGTGAGAAGGGAAGGTTATGAGTTGTAATATCTTCAGAAGTAGAAGACAATCCTATTGGAATCTACAGATCCAATCAAAATTGAGCTTTAATGGTTCTGCAGTTTTTTTTGTACATATCCTTTTCAGTATTAGGGCTATTTGCACATTACATGTTGCTGCCAGTTGATCGTAATGTAAGTTTTTTTTATTTTTCAGCCTGAGAGGATTAACCCAGATCTGAACCAGAAGGGTTACAATGTCAAGTCTGATGTCTGGAGTTTAGGAATCACAATGGTATGTAATGAAATCAGCTGGTTTAACATTAATGGAAAAGTTTTAAGGGTTTAGACTCCTTAGACTATTTTGGGAAGTTGAATTTCAGTTATCGAGGAATTTTATGGACCTACTTGGGTGAGAAATGTGATCTGCAGGGTAGCTACAATTTTCGCAAAATGAGCAATTTGTTTCCCAATGACAGGTTAGTTGTGCCAAATTACCCTGGTCTTTGGCAGATTCATATTTGTACTACTTATGGACCAGTCTAGACCCCCACAAAATATGTTAAGAAGGTAGTCTAGACCCGAACTTTCTTTCTAACCAGCGAGGTGTTGTGTTCCAGATGCAATTCGATTTGTCATACACTATGTTAAGTAAACACAATTTTATTGAAACAATGTAGTATAAAATACAATGAAAGAAAGAGGAGCTTGGAATAACTTTATTGGAAAACCTCACAGAATATTAGATTATTTTACTAAATAATAACTGTTCCAACATTGTAACATCCCATAAACGCAACCTTGGCAAAAGGCAAATTCAGAAAACAGAATTGTCTCATGCTATCTCACAGCAGACCAGGAGGAAAAACCAAGAGAAAGCTCAGAGAGAGAGAGAGAGAGAGAGTTAGCATCCAGGAGAGATTCACTGCCTTCTAACCCTGCTGAGACTGCAGCAACAACTGCTGAAAAGCTAAACCTAAAATCCCTGGTTCTATGGGTGGTAGCTTGACCACACCCATTCAGACTGCTTCTATTGTTCCAACTTTTTAAAAAAAAAAAGCACCCAAGGCTTTACAAGTTGTTTATCTTCTCATAGACTGCTCGGCACCAGCTCTCCCAATTTCTCTGTAAGCCACCGTATCATCACAATTCCATGGATATTAATTAGTGTGAAACAATTTTTAATAAAATCCTACTCTTGGGATAAAGTCAGTGATACCCAATTCACATTCATTTAAAGGTAGCATGCAACTTTTGGCTGTTGTGCAATTATGTGTAAGGTCAGCAATTTTCCTCCTTTTTAAGTCTTAACTCTACAGCACAAGAGAGGGTCAGGATTAACAAGGGTAAGTCAGTGATGTGGTTATGGATTTGGGTCAGAGCATGGAAGATTGGGAGAGGGTAGAGTCGGGAGCACAGAAGACTGAGTGGGAAGGGCTTGTTATCCTGGTTGTGGTGGTCGGAGCAGTTGCTCAAATTAACGGGAAAGGGAGAGACCTAAAAAGTGGTGTCACATTGTCAAAATGTGTGTCCGTTTCAGGGTGTTTGTGGAAGAGTCTTCATAGGATATTTTTAGTTCACCTTCAACACTTTTTGATCACCCTATTCATCACCCTACTATTGTCAGCCTATGGTAGATTTCACCAATGAAAAGTTTCCACAGCAATAAATTCAAATCAAATATGTTTTCCATGTCTGCCACTGGCATTTGAAATTTTATTTTCTACTCTCTTCCCCCAAATCCTGAATCAATCAGAGCATTTTCACTCTTCTGTCAAGTAGAAATGTAAGGATTCTTACTGCTTTAGTGTCCAATAATAAGCAAAATACTGTAGATGTTCTGGAAATTCTGAATAAAGGCAATGTGTTGGAGATATTCAACAAGTCTAATAGCATCCGCAGAGAGAGAAACAGTTAATGTTTTTGCGTTGAATATGATTACTTCAGAATCAAAACGTCAGGTTGGAGTCAAAGTATTAACTTGTATTCCCCTCTCTCTGTTCCTGATGCTGTCACATCTGCTAAATATTTCTAGTATTTTTTTTTGTTTTTATATGTAATTCTACCTGTTGTATAATGATGGTTGAGTAAAGAACTGGCTAGCTTGTAATTGACCAGATTGCTAATACACTCCATCTAGATACAGACGCTAAGAAAAACCATTCATGTTAATTATAGGAGTGTTAATTTTTTTTGATTAGATTAGATCAGGTCCCTACAGTTTGGGGACAGGCCCTTTGGCCCAACAAGTCCACACTGACCCTCTGAAGAGTAACCCACCCAGTCCCATTTCCCTCTCACTAATACACCTAACAGTATGGGCAATTTAACATGGTCAATTCACCTAACCTGCACATCTTTGGACAGTGGGAGGAAACCGGAGCACCTGAAGGAAACCCATGCAGATACTGAAAGAATGTACAAACTCTACACAGATAGTCGCCCGAGGCAGCAGTGTTAACCACTGAGCTACCATGCCGCCCCATTTGAGAGTGAAATTGTACTTCAATGGCAGCTGACCCCTGTTTTCAAGCAGGAGAGACAAAAGGTGGAACAATTGGCTAGATAAATGTTAATCCACTGTGTGGTCAACATGCTTTCACCTTCTGGTTCTTCCTAGTCAGCCTTGGTTTTGTGGACACTTCAATACTATAAATAAAAGATCATTTCTGTATTGCCAAAATCTAAAAATAAAAATATATGCATTTATGTAATGCCTTTCATGAACACTGGATGCCAAAAAGTATTCTTAGAATGTAGTCTTTGTTGTAACATGGAAAATGTGACAGCAAAATTGTTCACAGTGAGCCCTTACAATCAGCAATGGGATAATGAGGCAATCATTTTTGTCATATTGTTTGGGGAATCAGTGTCAGCCAGGATAACACTCCTGCTCTCCTTTTTACTTTTGTGACATGGAATCTTTGCCATCTACTTCAGAGGGAATGTGGGGCCTTGGTTTGATATCTCATTGGACATGGATTGAAGAATTGGAAAGCACTAACACATTTTATTAGGAAGGAAAGGGACAAAATAAAACTAGGTAACTGGAGGCCAGTTAGCTTAACTTTAGTTATTTGTAACACGTTTGAGTCTATTATGAATGATGTAATTGCAGAGCATTTAAAAATACATGACATAATTAAGCAGAGTCAGCATGTTTCTACAAAGGGGAAATTATGCCTAACAAGCTTGTTTGAAAGTAATAAGCAAGATAGATTGAGGGGAAACAGTGGCTGTAATATATTTGGATTTTCAGAAGGCATTTGACCACGTTAGGCTGCTTAATAAGAGCCCATGTAATTGTACACCTGTTTTTTTAAAAAAAATAAACAGGAGATTTAGAGTCTCCTCAGTTTAGGGGACTGGTTCTGTGCTGGCTGGGCCACAGTCGGTGTGTTCCTTTAACAAAAACCCCATCAGGTAAGGGCACTGCTTGTCACTGAACAGTCGGGTGTACCTTCCTTTCTTGGTGGTGGAAAATAAATAAAGGTTTGTGTACCTGCAGTAGTGCTTATATTTTCCCCAACACCTGCACATACACATCATAGGTGTTGGGGAAAATATAAGCACTACTGCAGTTAGGCGGTAGTGTGGCATAAAAAGAAAAAATATATATAAATGGGATCACCCGTCTGCATTCACCACTGCCCGGATGAAATTTCACATTGGCCCCAAGCTCCTGTACTTCCCGCGGGTGCCTGTGCCCCACAACCTGAGCCGCCTCCGGAACTTTAATTTTGTCCACCTCTTTTCCCACACCCACTGCCCGGACATGTACCCATTTGCCACTGGGTGGTGGGGAGCCCCAATGGAGGGCTCTCTAGGTGGGAGTCCTACCCCTTTCTCTCTAGGATCTAGGGTGGAGGGTGCTGCACGTGGCAGTCCCCTGCAACTGCAGATTGCATGGTTCACAGACTCCCAGCCCAGCTGCTTGTTCTGCAGTGCTGTGGAGTCCGTGAACATGTATATATGGGGTGTGGGCATTTGCACTCCCTTCTTAATTTTGTAGAGAACTTTCTCCTTTGCTTTTTGGCTGCACATCAATCCCATGCTCCTGATCTTTGGGCACCCGTTGTGGAGGAGGGAGGGTAGGTCAGAGGATGTCCTCGTGGGTCTACTCCTGGGCCTGGTCAAACTGGCCATAAACTGGTCCAGGCAGCAGGCCGTGGAGGGGGTTGTTATGACTAACTGCCTGCCCCTCTTCCTTGGCTATGTCTGAGCCTGGGTGTCCCTGGAGAAGGAGCATGTGGTATCTACCAACTCCCTCAAGCTGTTCAAGGAGAGGTGGACACCATAGGGAGTGGAGTGCTTTATTTCCCCCTCCAACTCTATTTCAATTTAATCCCTGCCCTCCCCTTCACCTTTTTTGATCAAGCAGCATTACCAAGAAAAAGAAAGAAAAAATGGGATCACAACATGAGTGCATGGGGAAATATAAGCACTACTGCTGTGTAGTAGTTGTGTATGGGAAATGAAAAAAGAAAAACAATATTTAAATAAACAGGGGATTTAGAATCTCCTTCGTTCAGGGGACTAACTCTGAGCTGGTTGGCCACAACCAGTCTACTCTGCACAAGGAAATAAAGGGTGACAGGATTCCAGCTTCCGTGCAGCTGTTTCAGAGGGGCATTTAAGACAGGAGTAGGAATTTTTGTTTTTTATTTTGAGGGTATTAAATCTGTGGAATTCCTTAGAGGGCTGCTGAGGCTAGTACTTTAAGTATATTCAAGGCTCAGATAAACAGTTTTTTTTAATTAGTCAGGGAATCGAGTGTTATGTGGAAATGCAGGAAAGAGGAGTTGATGATTATCACATCAACCATGGCCTAACTGTATGGCAGAGCAGGCTGAATGGCCTTTTTCTGCTCTGACATCTCATCCAGAAATTAACATTTTAATAGTGCACCATTCCCTCCTGAAGTGAACTGGAGTGTTAGCCTTGATCTTGTGGGAAGTTTCTATCCGGGCTGAGTACAATGTGACTGCAGTAACTAGTTCATAAATGTATCAGTATCACATGCGTATTTACTGGTAGTACAAACCCCCTGAGTATCAGCATACTTTTTCTGCAGTCAATTATCATAGGTGTGCAATCTTAATATAGGATTTTATTCTTAACGTTGTGGCAGATTGAACTAGCAATCCTACGGTTTCCGTACGAATCCTGGGGAACTCCGTTCCAACAATTAAAGCAAGTTGTTGAAGAGCCTTCCCCGCAGTTACCCGCAGACCGCTTCTCCAAGGATTTTGTGGATTTCACAGCACAGTGGTAAGTTTGTGATGCATGTGAACATATTTATGATACTACTTACCTTGGGACTTTTAAACAGGCTGGACTATAATCATATGGAATTCAAGTTTCTGTTCCTTGGCTTCTCAGTGAAGTTGGGTGTGTGTGCGAAGGCTGGGAAGTTTTGTGGGTGAGGCAGGGGCAAATTCCAATTCTAAATTTTCAGGAAGTGTTTCAATAAATGTCAAAGTTTTGTTTAGTTTTTAAATAAGAAAACACCAGTCAAGTTCTCAAATGTGTACAATCAGTTATACTTCAGGCTTGTCAAATTTACCGGAGTGCAAATATATGGTTTAATTGTATTGAAATCGTTTTTTTTTTTAAAAAATGCCTTTAAGAAACAACACTAAACCTTATTCAAAAAATTAATTTAAGCTTTAAAGCTAAATAATAGTGAACAACTGTTTGTGTTTGGTTAACACCTTTTTAGCATAATGCAATATTCCAGGATGCTTCACAAGAGCATAAACAGATAAAACTTGGCATCTCTCCACATATGATGTTTTGGACCGTGGTCCATATTATTGGTTTTAAAGAGGTTGGAGAGGATGAGAGATTTAGAGAAGGAATCGTAGAGTTTAAAAACCAGGTATTGGAAACCTGCTTGTGGCAGTGAAAATTGGTGTATGCAAGAGGTCAGAATTGGAAGAATGCAGTGATTTGGGAGGGATACAGCTCAAGGATGCTTGCAAAGATGAAGTGTGATAAGTAGGAGTGGAGTTATCAATGTGCAGCTTCACCATGACATGTTCTAACATTAGTAATGTTGAAATATCCAATTCTGAATTTGTTTCTATTTTTAGTTTAAAGAAAAACCCCAAAGATCGAATGAACTACATTGATCTCATGGTGAGAACTTCTACTCTTCTGCCATTTGCATTTGGAATATGTGTGACATATACCAGTCTGAAAATTTGTTTGTAAATTTTTCAATTTCTTTCCAACAGGCGCATTCCTTCTTCAAAATCCATGATGCCAAGAAAACGGATGTTGCCTCCTTTGTAAAAGAGGTTTTAGGAGATGATCCTATCTGATGTCTGAGGAACTTATAAATAAAATTGATAGCTTTTTTTGTTCTCACTTATCCAATGGGATTTCTATTTAAGAGTGAACCTAGTTACTTAAGAAAAGGCGGTTGAGTTTATGGCTGTTTGTGTAAGGTGCTTTATGCCAGTCAGAAATCTCTGTGCTGCACTTAAAAGATTCTGAGACGTGTTTGTTTTGTACCTTTTGTGAAAAAACTCAAACTGGCACCAGCTGTAAAATCCAAACCCAGGATTTCTGAGCCTAGATGTCCAACCGTCAATGGGAGCTGAGAACGGAAAGTCCTCTCCCATTTGTAAACCTGGCCTGGAGATAAGAACATATAATCATTGCACCCCAATTAGTGCAGAAGGAGGGCATTTGGCCCATTGAGTGCATAACAACCCTCCAAAGAGCGTCCCACCTGGACCCTTACCATATCATGTAACTCCACATTTACCTATGGCTAACCCACCTAGCCTGTATATCCCTGGACACTCTGAGCATTTTAGCATGGCCAATCCACCCAGCCTGCATATCTTTGGACTGTGCAAGGAAACTGGAGCACCCAGAGGAAACCCACGCAGACACTGGGCGAATGTGCAGACAGTCGCCTGCGGCTGGAATCAAACCTGGATCCTTGTTGCTGTGAGGCCGCAGTACTGACCACTGAGTCACCAGAGATGGTCTTTGAGTTCCTGTCTCCAATTGTGCTCTTTGATTCTCTCAGTTCAATCCAAGCCCAAGCAGCCATAAACTCTTGGTTACTCTTGGTCAGATTAGTATTGACCATTTGTATATAGTTCACTGAAAACAGTCTGGTTGTAAAGAACAGAAAAAGGAAAAAAGCTCTTATTTTTGACAGATGCAACATATACTCTTGATTATATTTATCTTTGCATGATTTATCATTCAGAGTGTCACTGATACGTTTAAATGTGTAGCACTTAAAACATTTTCAAGAATCTCAACGTAGACCAGTTACTGTGAAAACTAGCAATTAAAACAGCTAACTGTGAAAAGGTGCCTGATTTGTTAGTGATCCTAAGTAGTAACTGAGGAAAGGTCTTGGTAATTGGTCCCTCACCTCTTGTTATTTTTGTGTTTAAAGGTAAATAATCAAACATTAATTATATCTTCATGATTACAATCAGAACATCTGAGTCAAGACAAATTAAATATTTCAATAAAAAATGGCAATAATGTTCATGGGAAAATTCTGGGGTTGCATGAAATGTTACATGGTAGAATGGTGCAATGAGACTTCACTCCTATTATCCAATAGGAATAGTCAAGTTGTACCAGTACTATTATAATAGATTTGTGAAAGGGAAAATGCTAAGTGGAATCTGATTACTTATGCGTGTCACAGAAAATGAGGACTGCTTTCTCAGAGGAGGCAGAGAATTGGTAGTGGGGCTGTCACTTAAGGAGGGAATACAATAAAATATATAAAAGGAAAAATTTAATCAAACTCTTTAATGATCTAGAAAAGTGTATCACAATTCCTCCTCCTGTTCTGAAGATACTGAAATGGGAGCAAACAGAAATTAAATCCTTCAGGACTTGAAAATTAGGTTATACCAAAATTTTAAAGCGAACTGTATAAAAGAATTGGAGCTGACTGAGAACGAGCAATTTCAACTACATTATTTTGCCAAGCTGGGCTACCTATGCTACTCATTTTGGGATCTCTGTTGAGTTTGTGTGCCTTTCATTTTGGGACCTACATCAGGAAACCATTGACTGGGTACAATGTGAGGAGCTGTCAATGCTGTGCTGCTCTTTCAAGAAACAGACTTCAGAAGTGGTTGCTACATGTCCAGTAACAGTGTTATAACATTGGTTATGTCAACCAAGGATGACCTGTGCCGAAGAAGAGCCCATGTTTTTAAGCATACTTTATAAATCCAACATTACTGTTGAAACTGTACAAGATCTTTTTTTTAAAAAGACCATAAATTTATATGGAAATGTGTTTTGTCAGGAATAATACAATCTAAAACCATGATGCCATTGATATACTGTATAGTAATGTGATACTGAGAAACACTGCATAGCTCCTTTAGTTACTCAGTTAATAAATGCACTGCTTTGTGCCAAACTGAGCCAGATGGACTGGAAAGATCTCCGGTTCAATATCTGATCTGTGCAAAGTTAGCTAATCTCAACCAGGATGGTGGTAGGATTGTTATTCATGATACCGTTGGGTCCTTCTTTGGAATCAACTTCATAAACACTTCGCTTCTAATGTGCTACAGTTATTAGCTGTAAGATGGCTCAGCAAGTCTAATAGGAAGATTGTGTGTGTTTTTTCTGCTGTGTTGAGTTAACTTAATGTGTCCGAGGTACTGTAATTGGCTTTGATAGCTTTGTGTTTGGGGTGGAGAAATCTGTCACAAGTCCCTTGTCTAATGGCTTTAAGACTGTCCATCCTGGATTGCAATTGGGTGAAGTTCGATTGAGTGCAGCAACACTCGATCATGTCTCAACAGTTAAATAGTCTGGCAATGTTAAACATCTGTATTCACACAGGAAAGCATAATCACTTGCTTTAGATACCAGAGGCCAACTAACACCTGTCAGAACAGCGAATGGTCAAGAAATTGGATCATGTCTGAATTAGGATACAGTCCTGGTGCACTATCTGCACCTAAGGACAGGTGGCAAAACAATGGTAAATTAGTTTGTGGACTCATTTATCTATCACTAACGAGTGAGCTTCTGATTGAGATGGAGTGTCCGCAGCAGGAATAGCCAGCACTGCTGCCAGTTAAAGTGTTTTGAAAGGCCTAACTGAAAAACCCTTGTGTTATGCAGGAGCAGTTTGCAGCCTGCATATTTAATGATGAGCCTAGAGGAGCATCTCTGAAAGGAATTGGATTACTTGCTAAGTACCCAAAGTAACTGCAGTATGTACAGCATATGCTATGGTCCTGTTTAATTAATTCTACAAAGCAGGCGTAGACAAAGGGCTTAACACCAATGTTAGGTGCGCACTTTGGATGCCTAAGCAAGAGTCCTCATCAGTATAACCAGCAAGTGCAGATTGAGTGTGTGCATATTGCCTGCCACATTTGAACCTTTGTCATTTTACAAGGGTTAAACAGGCACAGACCCTTCAAACTCATGAAGGCACTGGCCTACAAGTTTAAATAATAAGACTACTTGTTGTCTTTATGGTTTAATTCCCAATGGTTTAATTCATTTATACTTAAATTAATTCAATTTACCAAACACACAGCTTCTTAAAATTCTAGGTGGGTATTGAATATACTTTAATGATAGGACTTGCATTTGAATTTTAATGTAAATGTTGCTGACTCAGGCTTGTCACACTGAAATGTTCAGATGGGCAACTTGGTCAATTTAGTTTTTGCCAGTTAATCTTTGCTAAATTATCATTTCATTGGTCTTAGAGCTAATCAATTCTGGGAATTGTGTAGAATGTTTGTAATATGGCTTTACATTTTGAAAACATACTTGAAGCTTTGGAAATTATTGACACTTATATTTTGTACTTTATAAACTATGCAGGTATCTAACATGGTTATATCAGTTCTTAAAATTTTCTAGTTACTCGAACTTTAGTGAACTTGTAGATTAATAATCTGATTTTTTACTAAGAAGTGGTGGAGTAAATGTACTTTTAAAAGATCTTTATTGATTTTTTTTAAGGAAATGAAGTCCATATTTTTGTGTCCCTAGTTTTAATGTGTATTCAGAATAGGAAGTAGAATGGACCAGATTTATAGAATTTCAGGTGCCTAAATTCTTTCAAGATTATCTCACGTGGGTAGTAGATTCTTAATGGTTATTCTCATGGTGGTCCCATAACAAAGTTCATAGAGAGGAAGAATGAAGGGAAGAATTTTTTTTCTTTTGGTTTGGAAGGCAAAATTGCCACAATTTTGGTGTGATGCTGGTTTTGCAATGCCAAAAAGGTCCAATTTGACATACTATTGAAGTCCGTGGAGAACAGTATCAGAAAGGGTATGGAACTGATATTCTAACAATTCTTTAGGTTTACCAGTAAATGGATTAGCTTGAAGTTGGCTGTAAATCTCTAGTCCACTCAGTTTACCTGTCGTAGCTACATCCTGTCAAAACATCCCCTCAAGTCACTGCTAATCTGTGACCAGTGTAGGCCAGCAACTAGTCATTGTTCAATTGGCGCACACCACATACAGGCTAGCAATAGGACAGTTCCAAAGATGAGCTTTGATTTACAGCCGTTAAAAGCGACACAAACAGATTGAATAGAGGGCATCAGATGCCCTCAACAAACTAAAATGCTTGTGTGATGACCAATGGCTATTTTACATTCCATGACTGTTTGCAACCAGCTCTCATCAACTGGACCATTTATAAATCAGGTCCTGTTTGACTTGCAGCACCCATCATAACTGAGTTCTGTCATGTACAAGGAGAGCTTTCTCATCCACAATGTCATTGTCTTTCTCCTCCTCCGAGACTGCTCCCGTTTCTCCTGTTCCTCAGCATCCAACACATTGCCTCATTGACTGCTTTAATTGTGCAGTGTGCAGCATAGACTTCCTGGACTATACTGGAAGCTGCTACAGATGGGTCTAAGCAGCAGCACTACATCTTCACCAGGCATAAGTGTACTCCACCATGACCCTGGTCAAAACCTGAATGATATTATATCTGCATACCTCATCCGTTGAACATTTTTCAATGGTGTCATGAGCTGTGGTCTCTGTAGCCAGCTTTGTAAGGCCCTTGCACCTTAGAATGTAGCAGATAAGTGAAAGTGCTTCAGTATGTAGGAGTTGTGGAAGCTGCCAGTGAGCACACCTCCAGAAAATGGTAACTAAGATCATCATTTAATTAAATGGAACCATTCCTGCTGATGAATTCCACAGTGTTGTGGTAAAACCCTCTCGGTGCCATGTGTGCCCACATTGATGGCACTCAGCACCATAGGAAGCCAGTGATATTTCTGACTTTTACTTTCCAGGATGGAGCAAAGACCTGATTATCGGCAAACAAAATGAACTGGTGTAATCTTGCACAGATGGCATCGGTCACTGTCCTGATACAAATATGGATGCGCGGCTAAGAGATCCCACATTCATGCAGCTGAGCCTCAGCATGTGTGCACCTACTTGGTAAATGTACCACTTCAGCTGAGGACCAACACACACAATGTCACAAAGGGAATGGCTGCTGTGTTTCAACTCCTAGGCCTTCATACGTTTCTCTTTTCCATATTCTGGCATCCAAACGTCAATCCTGTGTTTGTCCCAGCCATTTTCCAGTTGCAGTTAATGTTTAGTGAACAGGAAGTGATGACAGGGAACACAGATCAGGTTCAGTATCAGGTCCTGCTGGTTACTAGGTACCTTCCCAGGAGCTCCATGCCCTGTTTTAATCTTGCTACCACTTTAGGCCATTTTCATCCTTCTCCACCTCGTCCTTTGCCCTTCTCTCCTGCCATGTGGAGATTCACCACTTTGAACTCTACCTCCATTTTTCCTCCTGAGCACTGATATTACATTTCACCTTTGCTGACTGTGGACCTCTCGTCTCCCTGTGCAGTGGGTAGACACTGACAATAACCCCTTATAACTTGACATGCCACTCCCCCCGCCCCATCATTGTTCTTGTCCGCACCTCAATAAATATCTCTGCTTCCTTCACCAATGTAGACTGTCACATCCTTTTTGGCAATGTTTCAATGTGCCCTACAGCCCTCTTTTGCATCTTCCTCACTGGAGTACATTTACAGCAGATCCCTGACAGACGTTGAACAACTCTAGACATTACTGATCAAACTCCTGATCACTGCCTTTGCAGCTCCTTGACTGATGACCTACAATTCCCTTGGCTGCTGGTGATGCCCCTATAAGACTGACCATTGCCCCCTCTGCAACTACATTCAGATATATCCCCTGACTGTGACTGTCCTGAGCAGATGACTGACTGTGACCAAATCCCTGGAATATGTGTGGACTATCCCTGTGCCTGAGATCCTGCTACTGACTGCAGCCCCAGTATTCCTCACCGTTGCCCTTGTCATTTATGCCAATTTAGGATTCTGAGCTGCTTTTTTTTTAAAATTCCATATTGGGCAAAGAAATTGTTTGACTGTTACACAGTCAGAATGGCAAATGACTACACAACAGATCGATCAGTACTAAAGGAGACTCAGCTGAAGACTCTATTTACATACTTTGTGCATTTTTTTGATGGCTTGATATGCTTGCTAAAGTTCACCTCTGTGTAACCCGTGTGCACATGGAGAATTTTTCATTGGCCCAGGAGATTGTCCTTCATTTTTAGCACTATGTAGGAAGTTGTGTTCAGAATTTTTGTTTGGTTCAAGACTGAAAAACAACCAAATTTTAAACAAATACTTTGCATTTTCCAAGAAAACATTATTTCCATACATCTATTTCCAGAGCTTTTAATAGACCTCAATTTGCAGAGCTTTTAAATATTTTCTAATCAAAATCATGCTTTAAATGATTGCTCATCAACAGTTGACCATTCTTTTAACATTGTTAATTATTTTTTGAAATGTTGATAACCTTAAGTGGAAAAAATGCTTCTTTAATAGAGAACCTAGGTCATAGCCTGTCACCTATTGATCTGATCAGAATCTCTGAAAGTTTAGACAATTCAAATACGTATTCCATAAGAAATGTCTCATGAATGAAATCTATTGTGCATTTCCAATTAGACAGATGAGTGGTGTCTTCAAATTGTTGTTCACTCTCATGTTCACTGAAGTTGAAAGTCTTTCTTACTGTCAAATTGTTTGCAAGTCACCTTTTTAAAAATCTATTAACAGGATATACAGGAGTTGAATAATATTAGTCTAAGACTTGGATGCATATGATATGGATATTTTTTGTTGTGTTATGCCTGAATGAACCAGGAAGAGGGAAGAAGTGAGTTGGTGCAGAGAGAAGACACAGGGTTTTGGTCTGGTGTTTACCAACTGTTGTTTCCAACCCCTGAAAAATAGTTGGGCAGCCTCCAGTTAGAAGCCATCATGAGATCAAATTATTGAAATCCAACAAAAGTTTGATGAGTGTTTTTGAACTGTCAAGTATTGACTGACCCAACAGTGTCTGGTCCAAAATCAGGACATGTCAATTGACTCGTGGTCATTTAATTTTTTTGCTTCCATCGTAAGCACATCAAAGAGACCCACACATGTTCTCATGAATACAGTCAACTACTTATCAGCCCAGTTTTTCTGCCTTTTCAAAAATTGGAGTCTGCCTGAAATTGAATTTTCTTGTGATTAAGGGCTGGCAAGGAATACCTTTTAATGGCTTAGCAAATGCACCACTCAACTCTAACAGGTGCTGAGTCTGTTTGCAGAACCAGGTTTGTGTCAATGGGCAAGCAGTGATACAACTGGTCTCCACAGAACCACATTAATGAGTAGGACAAAAGATAGGAGCTTTGTTTCTTTTGCTAACTGCAGTATAGGGCTATATGCCACTTGAAATCATAGCTACATATCCAAGAAATAGTGGAGAGGGAAATAATCACCCAATTTTTTGGCATGTGTGCATATTAATAGACTCAGCACTGTGATCCTGCTGGAGGATGAGGGCTTGTTAATAAACTGCTTGTCTTTTGCTCTAATGATTTACTTAAGCCAATTACACAGTTTGTTTTGATGTTCAATTACTTTTCACTCTGTGATAATTCATGTGCAAAGTCATGAAAAATGAGAGGATCTCTAGCTGTTGCTCTGTTTGTGGTATAACAGTCTGGTGTAAAGCTGCAGTTAAAATGTTCTCAAGAAAGGATTTTGTTTTTTTTATTCTCATCCATTGAGAGAAACTCACATAGTGGCATTGTACATTAGATCTGCCAAAGTGGCATGCCCCTAACTATAGATTGGTTTCTGTATGTACAGCAACAGCCCCACCCCCATTCTCATTATCCCTTAAGTGTCACTACATTCTTCTGTTTCTTGATGGATTGTTTCAGATTGTGTGCAGTAGGCACCAAATGTGTTCTGATTCCCTTAATGTAACAAAATCTGCAAACCTATGTTTATATTGCTGTTTTCATTCATTGACTCAGTAATTATAGCACAGCTGGTATGTGTGCCTTGACATGTATAGAGACATACATACTGTTCTGTCTCTTCCACTGCATGGGAAGCATAGTGGGTCATGTATTGATTAGATGTGAGGTCCTGTAATCTTGGATGGAATGGTGCCATTTACTTCACCTTTGTGTTTTAATTCAATACTGCAATGTTTTGACACTGTATATTTTTTATTTTATTGTGCTGACTGGCTGTCTTGCTGAGCATGTGTTAAATATGATTGGGATTAGCGCTGAGATTATATGGTGTGCCAGTTCAGAGGCTGTTATGTCAGTGCAGTTTTTTTTCCTCGCCAATGTACACAAATAAAAAAAAAACTTTTTTTAAAAAACAATGACTCCCTGTCTTTCATTGTTTGGAATTCTTTCCCACCCTCAAGTGCTACCTGTGCTGTGGTAGTAATCCTTAGGCCACAGTATCTCACTCAAATGTTCATTTATCATACATAGGCCAAGAGAATGAAGAGCATTAATGCCATCAAAGGTGTGACTTATTTTAGATTCAACACACAAAACTATGCACTGTTTGCTACTTGGCAATCACAACTCACAAGGAAGGGGCAGGAGCAGTCCCTCCAGGACTCTGGTGGAAACCTTTGGTTTCACCAGCTCCACCTCCATCACAGACAGTTTAACCTGCTCTCCCTTCCTTGTCATGGACTTGTTACTTCCCTTCCCCTGGCTCTTCAGTGATGGTAAACAGCATCTCCTTGGTATCTGAGCTGTGGCCTTTTGCTCCTCTTCACCATTCTTTTCAATTGATAAAGCAGTCTGTCTGGCTGTTAAATTGGTTATAAAATCACAGAGCACGGAACATGGCCTTTCAATCTATCGTTTCTGCAGTGGTCATCATGCACCTATCAAATCCACAGCTACCGTACTTCAAATGACCATTTAAGTAGTACTTCAGTATGTGTGTACCCAATATTGGTCAATAGTGTTGATGCCATTAAAAATGACAGGATCTCCATTTACCTGATCTTTCTGGGTGCTTCAGCTACTTACTGGGCACCCTCATTACCTCTCCTTGTGTCAAATCTGTACATTCGGCAAACTGAATTTCATTTGAGTGTCTATTCTCATAGCAATTAGATTTTTTAAAAACCTTTGAGCTAGCTTTGAGGAAGGTCTGCAAAATTCCTCTCTGGGACACTGGTGATTGAGTGACAGGTCCTTCAGCCACAATAGGCTGCCTCCAAATTTTTTTCCCTATTCAATGTCAGATTTTATTTCTCACTTCTGCCTGTCAGCATATCCTTCCCTCATGAGCATGTCATTGTGTCCTTTATCATGGATATACCTTGATATACCTTGCCTCGTGGCAATATACCTGTATTTCTGTTTTCATCATTGACTCGTGGTTCCTTATCCCTCTGAACTGTCAATGTCCTTTCCTGTCTTAAGTAGAATAACATCAGTGTCATCTGTAAACAGTTCTGAGCTGTGTATTTGTAAAAGCTTGCAGCAGCCCCTAGGTAAATTAATCTCACACACAGCCCCTGAACCCAGTGGATGGACAGAATCACCAGAGGCAGGGCAAGCATCCAACAGACAAAGCAACCACACAACAGGCTGACCAAGATGCCTATATATAGAGAGAAAAGTCTGTGTGCAGAGGCTGAACACACCTGAAGACAAAATACCAAGGTTAGGGCTAGCGAAGACTTCAAGGCAGAGCACATGGTTGAAACAAAATGCAGTCTCATCACTGTTTCTGTTGCAAGAGAGTTGTGCTTGTCAATACCTGTTCTTTTCCCACCCCCTGCCCCCTCTACCCTCCAGCAACATTGAGGGGGAAAAAAAGCACCTTGTGAGTTGGCACTTAGTATGACCAGAGGGTTGAGGGCTGTTCCTATACTGTCTACAGTGGCAGTGTTTGAAATGAAGGGAAACCGCCTAAAAGGCCTTTTAACCTGTCAATGTAGAAAAATGGTTACATTTAGATTACTAATTCAAACAAAAGTCAACACCATACAATTAACCAACACTGGCATTTACATAATATTTTTCTTGATCAGAAAGTTCATGAATAATTGCAGGGTCTAATGTCACAAAAGCATCTGAGAAATGAGAAGAAAAAGGTTAATATTTTGGCTGGAATCCTTCGAGAAACCAGATTACGATCCTGCTAAAGCAAGTAATAGCTTTTATTTGGGATGGGGAATTTGGTTTTGATATTTATGTGGGGCTGTTCAATAAGAAAGCAGCCTTTAATATCTGAAGTGTTGCTTATTAATTATTAATACAGTCAGTGGAACAGCAGCCTGTTAATAACCTCGTGTTGATAGAGGATATCTCATATTCTAGTCTGTGGGTGTGCGTGTACATGGTTTATGAATAACAAAGTTCTCTCCCGCTAACCTTCCTCCGTGAAAGACTGCACCTTCATCTGGGCTGGAGACAGCAGAGGCTCAGCCCAAATCCTTAAAGGTTGTCTTCTAGTCTCGGTCGCAACAAAAACAGGCCATGCTGGAGAAATGTGGCAGGTTTGGCAGCATCTGTGGAGAGAAAACAAAGTTAACGATTTGAGTCCAGTGACCCTTTTTCAGAACTGAAGGTTGCTGGGCAAGAGTTGTATTTATGCTGATGACTGGGTGGAGAGGTGGAGGAGAGAGAGTGAGTAGAGTACAAGGAAATGGTGCCTAAAGAAAGAGAGAAAAGAAGATGGCTAAACAAAGAAGTTGTTGGTGATAAACTGAGAGAGCTAATAGCTAGGTAAGGTGCGAGTAAGAAATGTAATGTTTGAAAATGCATTTGATGTGCAAGGCACAGCCCATTCAGGGCAAGTATTTAGGAATGCAGGGGAAGGGAACAAACTAGAGAGACTGTTATATTCTGAAATTGCTAAACCCAGTGTTGAATCTTGAAGGCTATAACATGCCTAGGTGGAAGATGAGCTGTTGCTCCCCAGATTACATTGAGTCTCGCTAGGGCATTGCAGAGAGCCTGAGACAGAATTGTTGGCATGGGAACATGGTGGTAGGCAATGGAATATAAGTGTTCGTCAAAGTGGTTGCCCAGTTTGTGTCTCATTACCTCAGTGTAGAGGACACCATGTTATGAGCAGTGAGTGCAGTAGATTAGATTGAGTGAAGTCCAGATAAATTTCTGCTTCATTTGGAAGTTGAACCATCTTCTGCGGTTGCATGGGGATGTGAGGAGGTGTTGGAGTGGAAGAGGAATAGATCAGCGTGTCCCATGGAGAACAGTCTCTGTGTTAGGCTGGCAAGGGAGGAGAGGGCTAAATGTATCTGGTGGTAGCAGCATCCTGCTGGAAGTAGTGGAAATGGGAGCTTATGATCCTTTGGATGTGGAAGCTGGTGGGATGGAAAATCAGGACAAGGGAGACACTATATTCATTGCAGGAGGGAAGGGTTGAGGGGTGACCTGTGGGAAATGGGTGGGATACAGCTGAGGGACCTGTCAACTACGGTAATGGGGAAAAAGGTGGGCATTTCTGTGACCCCCCACCCCCGCGTGGAAGATTGTATTGTTGGAACAGATGTGACAGAGACGGAGATTGTGGGAGAATGGGAAAGAGTCCTTACAGGAAGCAGGGTGTGAGCAGGGTCAAGGTAACTGTGGGAGTTTGTGGGTCCTAAGTCTGTCTTCAGTCAGTAAGATTGAAGAATAGAGTTGAAAAATGTGGAGCTGGAAAAACACAACAGGCCAGGCAGCATCCAAGGAGCAGGAGAATCGATGTTTCGGGCATAAGCCCTTCTTCAAGAATGAGGCTTGTGTGCCAAGCAGGCTGAGATAAAAGGTAGGGGGGAGGGGCGCTGGGAATATGATAGGTGGAAGGAGGTGAGGGTGAGGGTGATAGGCCGGAGAGGGGGTGGGGGCGGAGAGGTCGGGAA
>NC_057730.1:38301903-38303009 GCF_004010195.1 Chiloscyllium plagiosum
AAATTGCGGTCTTTGAAGAAGGAGGCCATCTGGGTTGTTCGGTATTGGAATTGGTCCTCCTGGGAGCAGATGCGGCAGAGGCGAAGGAATTGGGAATATGGGATGGCGTTTTTACAGGGGGCAGGGTGGGAGGAGGTGTAACCTAGGTAGCTGTGGGAGTCGGTCGGTTTGTAGTAAATGTCTGTGTTGGGTCGGTCACCCGAGATAGAAATGGAGAGGTCTAGGAAGGGGAGGGAGGAGTCTGAGACGGTCCAGGTAAATTTGAGGTTTTGGTGGAAGGTGTTAGTAAAGTGGATGAACTGTTCAACCTCCTTGTGGGAATCCCTAGATTCACACACGTAGCAATATTCCCAAGATCTAAAATAACCTGCATTACATTAGAAAGCTCAACTGTCACAATCATAATTGGCAAAATGGTCAGTGTACTAATTTCATCAATTTGGGAATTTATTTTGTGCAGTCTGCATGAAGGGTAGTCAATCTGGAGTCATTAGAATTCATTCCTGACACTTGGCACTATCAAAAAGGATTTATCCAGCAGTGGACTATTGTTAGTTAATAAAGGGATATTGTTCCTGCCATGGGTCTGTGACAATTCCCATTTGTATGACATTGTGTGTGAAGAGATGTTGGCATATTTTGACATAACATTTAAGAATTATTTTGATGATTTGCTGCTGAGAGAGCAAATGAGAAAGTAGTCCTTACATTTGTCCAGTGTCTTAACCTTTAGCATCCTAAAACTGTTCCACACCTTGCTTAAACGAAAGAAAGGCCTTTCTTTTATCTAGAACCTTCCAATGATACAGCATTGAAGGAAACTATTTGACCAGTCTTTTCCGTGATGGCCTTTGGTAGAGATATCTAATAAGCCCCTTTACCAGATCACTGTAAATGTTTTCCCTTGAAATATTTATCTGAAATTCATTTGAAAGTTAACCATGAATCTGCTTCCATCCCCCTTTCAGTCAGTATGCTCCAAACCTTAATTAGATTTAACTCCAAAGATCTTAACAGTTAATGACAATTCTTTTTGAAATCTACTGAATGTTGTAATGATCAGAATGGTGGATACTGTTAATGAATGAGTTTGTGCTCAGTAAGAC
>NC_057730.1:38303509-38306237 GCF_004010195.1 Chiloscyllium plagiosum
TCAGTAAATACAAAAATAGTGCATATGTTTATTCCTAATTTGTTTCTGTGCAGAAAATATACTTGTGTTGCATGCAATTAGTGAAATCTTTATAACACTAGGCAGGAAGACCCTGAGAAACTGTAGAGTCGCACACAAAGGTGAGGACTTGACTTGATGTTGTGCCTTCCATGGCTGTGGAACACTCCGGTGTGCCTCAGTGTCAATTAAATCCTTCTGAAGGGCAGTCAATAATGTAATACAGGGAAAGCAACAGCTAGGCTTTACACTGGAATAAAATAATGACCATAAAATCTTGAGATGCATAGATTGGGTGGATGGTCAGACTCTTTCTCAGAGTTGAGATATGTAATACTAGGGGGCATGCATTTAAGGTGAGTGCGGCAAATTGTTTACACAGAGAGTTGTAGGTGTCTGGAATGAACTGCCAGGGGTAGCAGTGGAGGCAGATATAATCAGGGCATTTAAGGGGCTTTTAGATAAGCACAGGTGTATGCAAGGAATGGAGGAATATGGATCGAGGGCAGGCAGAAAGGATTAGTTTAATTTAGTGTCACATTTGGTGGCACAGTTGTTAGCACTGCTGCCTCACAGCGCCAGAGACCCGGGTTCAATTCCCACCTCGGGCAACTGCCTGTGTGGGGAGGTTGCTGTTCGGAGGGTCGGTGTGGACTTGTTGGGCCGAAGGGCCTGTTTCCACACTGTAACTAATCTAATCTGATTGTGCTTCTATGATCAGACTCAGTGGATAGGAAATCAGCAAATCAACTCAAATCAGAGGCAGGATGTCTTCAGCAAGTAATGATTATTCTGCATTAAACTACAGCAAGTCACACTCGAGAGGAAATACAAACAGTGTTTTTAACTTTTCCTTGAGGGACTTTGGAATTTTTTTGATAAAATATCAGACAGCACTAAAAGGCCGCTTGACTGACAGCTGTGAATCAGGGCCTGGGATAATGACAGGGCTGCTTGCTTTTCAAATGGCTCCGGGTATGAAGGCCATAGGCAGGCCGATAGGAGTGGGGTTGGGCAGTCGGCATTGGCAGGAGCAGTTGAGAACACCTTCAGGGGTATGTTCACCAGAGTCGGTAACCTTTACTCAGCAGCAAGATGAGACCTGCCTTATGGATTGCAGTGGGAGCTTTGTGTTTACATTAGCAAAGTCTTAAAAAGAAAGGAGGGGAGAACTAAATACCTCTGGAGCGAACTGAGACAACGAGGAAACAACAGTGAATCAGCGACAGAGTAACAGCTGTGTCCATTAGGTTTGACAAATTGCAAATTACAACACTGCTTCCAAGCAAGCAGTCAGTTTCGGGTTTAAAATGCAGGCCTGTTATTAACAGTAAGATCAATGAGAGTCCTTCCATTAGAAAACCATGTGCACAGTTAACTATTAAGAGTGACCTTTGTTTCTGTGTGATTATCTTTTAAATGATTGAACATTTTATCAGCTGAATTCCTGTAGAAAGCGCACTGTTTATTCAGCAAGTCCAACAGCTCTCTAATTTATCAGCAGGGTCACAGCACAAAGTCTTTTTCGCTCTCTGTCATTCTCTTCTCTTTTGGTGTCTTGTGTGAACCTGAGATAACGACAGTGTCAAACTATTCTCCAGTAGGAGGAGTTGCATAACAACTAACATCTCATAGACAATATCCTCCGTCTACTTAGCCTATGATATTGTATTGTCGTGACCTAGCGATTGCCTCCTCTTGCAGTTTTCACATTCGTTCTCTAAGGTCTGAGAGGAAAATTATTTTTTCGGCCTGTTTTCCCTAGCAACAAAGCACTCTTGTCGGTCTAATGGAGAGGAAGGCAGATATTATGCAATATGGTAATCAGGTCGTTCAGAGCGTTGTCACTATGCAGCATGCTAATTTTACCGATGATTCATGTGTCTGGAGAGGGATTATTGTAAAATGCTTTAATTAAATGACTACATTCTATTTGGTTAAATAAACCTGCAAGGGAAGGCTTTATGTCTTTTGGTTGCTGGGTGTTCAGTTCCTAAGGTTTAACTAACAAACAGAGTATGTAGGCAGCTGGTTTCAAACTGTGTTTGAATTGGGCCATCCACAGACTTTGAACAGAGCTACATCTGGAGACGGATGACACTCCTTACTCTGTACTCACCTGCTGTTCACAGCAACTTTGTTTTTTTTTGGCAATGGTGCTGTACATTAAGCAGAGTGCTATCCTGAATTTTGTAGCAGCACAACAGGCCATTCAGCCCATTAGGTCGGTGTTGGTGTTTATGGATTCTATGAGCTTTCTCCCACCTGACTCTACCTGTCCTCATGAACACAGCCTTCTGTTTGATCGCCGTCATGTGACCATCCCTTGAAAAACAGTGGTCAGTAAAAAATAATAAGCACCAATTGGGATGTCGGGCAATTTAATCAGGCCGCAAATATAATTTTAAAATATATTCATTAATCCATTGTGATTTTTTTCTTCAAAAAGATACCTTAGTGATTAATAAATTAACAGTTTTTAATAACTCATTAAGCCTTCACCATACGTCCTTCTCACTGATTACCCCCTCTAAAATATATTCATTAATCCATTGTGATTTTTTTCTTCAAAAAGATACCTTAGTGATTAATAAATTAACAGTTTTTAATAACTCATTAAGCCTTCACCATACGTCCTTCTCACTGATTACCCCCTCTCCTTCACCCCCACTCACCATCTCCCCCACTCACCACCTCCCCACACTCACCA
>NC_057730.1:38314395-38343947 GCF_004010195.1 Chiloscyllium plagiosum
TACTCGCGGTCTCCCTCCACTCATCATCTCCCTGCACTCACTGTCTCCCCCCCACTCCTTGTCTCCCCCCACTCATTGTCTCCCCCACTCACTGTCTACCCCGAGCACTGTCTCCCTCACTCACCATGTGCCCCACACGCAGTCTCCCCAGTTCACCAGGTCCCCAGTGCATCATCTCCCTAACTTGCTGTTTTCATTGCTGTCTGGTCCCTGCTTGCTGTCATCCCAGCTGACCGTGTCTGTCCACTCACTGTCTCTCCTGCTCGCTGATCATCATGTTCACTGTCTTCTCCACTTGCTGACCCTCCCACTTGATGTCTCAACTGCTCAGTGTCTCTCCCACTCATCAATCTTGTTATCTCTCTCATTCGCTGATCATCCACCTTGCTTTCTCTCTCAGTCTCCATCTGTCCTGCTCACGGTCTCCCCTGCTGCTGATTTTGCCACTAATCGACTCTTCCACTTGCTGGAGGAGCTCGGTAGTGAGTGCGGTAGGATGGTCAGCTAGTGGGGGAGTTGGGAGAGAGTGGGTGGGAGTGACTCAGAAAGCAGTGATGATCAAGAAGGTCAGTGAATGGAAGGATCAGTGGGTGGGAGTGGAGAGCAGGAGAGATGTGGAGAGCAGGAGGGAGGTAATGAGCAGGAGAGAGTGGAGAACCTCTGCCTCGCTACCTTCCACATCCCCATACCTGTCTCACTTGTAGTCACACCCCAAATATGGACCAATCTGAGGTACCTAGCCAAGATAACTGCTTTCTAGATCAAAATGTCTCAGTAAACATCCCCCCACTCAATGCGTTCACTAAGTCCTAAGCTTAGATTCCTATTAACTCTAAGTTGAAGTGTCTTGATGTGGTTACCCCTGTGGACCACACGGGGAGCAAGCAATTCCCCACATTCTGCAGCGGCATCACATCATCTGCTCCACCATTCCTATTGTATTCTATTTAACCAATTGCCAGTTTTGAAATATCATTCAATTGTTATTTATGGTTCAATTAAATATTTTAACTAGCTAAGCCCTGAATGTATATGCTGCAAGTTGTATATCTCCAACCCTCCTAGTTTATACTCTTGTTCAAACTCAGGGGCCAAATTCAGAACTTACCAATGTGCTCATCTAATTAATACCTCTCGAATTCTTGTCTCACACTTTGAGATGATTCCTTGGGTGTTAAATTCTCAACACACTTCCCTCACTGTACCTCAATCCTTCGCTTACCAAATTTCCGAGTTGCAAAACGCTATGAGTAATCATTCCCGAAGAAGGGCTCATGCCCGAAACGTCGATTCTCCTGCTCCTTGGATGCGGCCTGACCTGCTGCGCTTTTCCAACAACACATTTTCAGCTCTGAATAATCAGTCTGTCAGAGCAGACACTGTTGCTAGAACCTCCTCCCTAGACTTCTCCACCACCTTACCTCTCTCACCTCCTGTAACATGCTCCTTAAAAATTGTCCCTTTTACAAAATCTTTGTTCACCTGCCTTGGTATCAGCTTCTGTTTGATAATATTCCTGTGTTATGTAACTGTTACACTAAGGCACTATATCACTGCAACTTGTTGTTATCACCCAAATATAAGACACCAGCCTTATCAGGTGGAAGAACAGTTGGAACCATATCTTCTTTTTTTAAAAAAAGAAGACCTTGTAATTTAATCTTTTTAAGTGGCAGGGTGTTGGAAACTGAATCACAATTTCAGTTAGATCTTTCTTTCTCCAAAGCAAATTAAGACCTGCAGTATAGCTTAAATTTAATATATTGTAATGGTTTTAAACATCAAAGAACATCAGGGCTGCAAACAGCTCCATTATAGCCTGACTTCTGTTTCCCTCCAGTCAACTGCAATTGCATCACAGAAAATGAACAGTCAAATATCAGAAAGCAGAAGTCATGTGAAGAATATTGCATGGAAAATAATGCAACCTGAACACAGCACAAACAAAACCTGAAGGAAGTGAGCTTCACGACAGATATATTTATGTTACAGATTTATGTTTTGAGAGTAATTTGTTTGTTATTTTGAAGTGGACATTTTGAAGGATGTTGCCAGGGTTGGAGGATTTGAGCGACAGGGAGAGGGTGAATAGGCTGGGGCTGTTTTCCCTGGAGCGCCGGAGGCTGAGGGGTGACCTTAGAAAGGTTTATAAAATCATGAGGGGCATGGATAGGGTATATAAACAAGGTCTTTTCCTTGGGGTGATGTACTCCAGAACTAAAGGGCACAAGGTTAAGCTGAGAGGGGAAAGATTTAAAAGGCAACTTTTTCATATGAGGTGCATATATGGAATGAGCTGCTAGAGGAAGTGGCGGAGGCTGGTGCAATTACAACATTTAAAAGGCATCTGGATGGGTATATGAATAGGAAGGGTTTAGAGGGATATGGGCCAAGTGCTGGCAAATGGGACCACATTAATTTAGGATATCTATTTGGCATGGACGAGTTGGACTGATGGGTCTGTTTCCGTGCTGTACATCTCTATGACCCCATGACATCTTCCCCCCCTTCCTGGCACCTTCCCCTACTACCGCAGGAATTGCAAAACCTGCACCCACACCTCCTCCCTCACCTCCATCCAAGGCCCCAAAGGAGCCTTCCACATCCATCAAAGTTTCACCTGCACATCCACAAATATCATTTATTGTATCTGTTGCTCCCGATGCGGTCTCCTCTACATTGGGGAGACTGGGCGCCTTCTCACATCAATCTACCCCACCGCCCAGTGGCTCAACATTTCAACTCCCCCTCCGCACTCTGCCGAGGACACGCAGGTCCTGGGCCTCCTTCACCGCCGCCCGATGCTGGAGGAAGAACGCCTCATCTTTCACCTCGGAACACTTCAACCCCAGAGCATTAATGTGGACTTCACCAGTTTCCTCATTTCCCCTCCCCCCACCTTACCCCAGTTCCAACCTTTCAGCTCAGCACCATCCTCATGACCTGTCCTAATTGCCTATATTCCCTCCCACCTCTCCGCTCCACCCTCCCCTCTGACCTATCATCTTTGAAACATCAATTTTCCTGCTCCTCGGATGCTGCCTGACCTGCTGTGCTTTTCCAGCACCACTCTGATCTTGAACATGACATCTTTTCTCTGGTTTAGCATGAAGCTCCCCTTTGCTTCACTCTCCCACGGGTCACTGGGAAGAGAATAGAAACAAAGGGTGACTAAATAAAGGAAACCGAGTTCTCTGATGCCGGAAATGTAAAGGAGGAATCTATCTGTCAGAAATGATCAAAATGATGAGGAAAGTTGCCAAACATAATTAGTTTGAAAATTCATTAGAAAAGTTGATGTCCAGTGTCATAAAGTTAGTTCATGGGTGATCTCAGTTTCAAACTTCATGTCGCCACGTTTCCTTCCAAACCTTGATGCCTAGATAAAAATCTATTGCTGACAGTGGGAAAAATGTCAATTGACCAGATAAATATGGTTTCATGATATGGTTCAAGCGTAAATGTTGGACAGAGGTGAATGTCACAAATGTGTAACTATAAAAATGGATATTTTGTGAAGAAAGCGAATCTGATTTCAGAAAGAGAACTCAAGCCTGCGTCAGTTGTAGAGACTGATCTTATTTTCATCTTCATACATAACTTTAACTTTCATTTCTTCTTTCTAACTTTCAATCTTTTTATTACATCTTAGCTGATAGCTGTTACTCCTTGCATAAGCAGTACTTATGTCAGAAGCTGATCTTTTATCTTGTTTAAAACACGATGCTGGGCTGCTGGTTATTTTAAAATTGATACACTTCAGAAACTAAAAGGGGGCAACAATGAGCTAACGCCTGAATCACTCTGATGTGTGGTCATGGCATCAGATTAGATTACTTACAGTGTGGAAACAGGCCCTTCGGCCCAGCAGGTCCACAGCGACCCGCCGAAGCGCAACCCACCCAGACCCCACATCTAACACTACGTGCAATTTAGCATGACCAATTCACCTGACCTGCACATTTTTGGACTGTGGGAGGAAACTGGAGCACCCGGAGGAAACCCACGCAGACAATGTGTAAACTCCACACAGTCAGTCACCTGAGGCAGGAATTGAACCCAGGTCTCGGGTCTCTGGCGCTGTGAGGCAGCAGTGCTAACCACTGTGCCATCATGCCGCCCACAAACAGGATGAACTGCCTTGCTCTTTCTTACACAGTGTCACATGAAAAATTCTCACATCACCTGATGACACAATGACATGAATTCTGTAAAAATGGAAAACTGTGGGGCCGACAGTATGGAACGCCTAAAGGAAAATTAACCATTTGTAGACAGTGAGTAGATAGGTGGCAGATCATGTTCAAGGGAGAGAAGTGTGTGAGGTGATGCACTTTTGGTTGGAAGAACAATATAATTTAGCGAGTAGTTAGGGTATGGAATGCATCGTCTGGAAGTGTGGTAGACAAGCAGAAGGCTGGAAGAACACAGGAAGCTAGGCAGCATCAGGCGGTGGAGAAGTCAATGTTTCGGGTGTAACACTACTACACCCAAAACGATGGTTTCCCCACCTCCGGATGATGCCTGGCTTGCTGTGTTCCTCCAGCCTCCTGCTTGTCTACCTTGGATTCCAGCATCTGCAGATACTCTGGAAGTGTGGTAGAGGTAGGTTCACTGGAGACATACAAGAGGGTACTGGATAGTTATATGGATAGAAATAATGGCCAAGGACATAAGGGAAAAGCAGGAGATTGGCACTGGCTTGATGGACCGAATAGCCTCCTTCTGCACGGCAACAATTCTGTGATTGTGTGAAAGGGAAGGTGAGACCTCAGTTTAGTATCTCATCCAAAGGAGGGGGCACCAGCAGTGCAGTGTCAGTCTGCATTATATGCTGAAGCGTCTGGTTTTGGACTTGGAACCACAATGTTCCGAGTTGGGAGGCTGGAGCGCTCTTAACAGGGACATGGCTGACACTTGGTATCAACCATTGTTTGTTTATTTAACTGCAGGCCTGCAGCTGGGATTATGATGGACAATGAACAATGGTAGCCCTGTGCCTTTGTGAAAGACAATTTAATCTGAGGTGACAGTACTCAATTTAATATTGTTTTGTTTACAACGCAACAAGAAATAAGAGTGACAGGAGCAATAGAGTCACTACCGTCACTGTCATCCCAGTGAGCTGGAGCAGACAGCTTGGGAGGGCCAGGTTTATTGTTTGATTTGACATTTATCATCGCACTTCAGCTCCGTTTTACTTATATACCACAAAGCACTGTCCTGATTTTGTGTGGGTTCTGTTATTGGTGAAGGGGGCTTCAGTACAGTGCAGTAATCTAACCATCATTTTTGTCCCACCTTCCCTCTCCTCCTCTGTTGATCCATCCCTGCCTTTTCCTACTGATAGCTTCCCATGTTTTTCTTTCCTGCTGGATGGAAGAGGTTGCAGATTTGAGAAGTCCTGCTGAAGGCAGCATGGTGAGAGCCTGAAGCAGAGAGTACACATTTGTGCTGTATATAGTCAATAATACATGTTGCAGCTCCAGTATCCTTCTAGTGGGGCAATGAATGACTGTTGACGTTGGTGGGTGAGGGGCTGCTCAGTTTGCTCTGCACCAGATGGTGTCGAGCTCCTCAAGTCCTGCTGCAACTGGTTTCATTCAGGGTTCTCCATCACGCCAGTGATTTTCAGGAAGTGAAATACATTTGCGTCCCTGTTTCAGTAAGTGCCATTCCTCAGCCTAAAAGAGTTTCTATTTTAGAATCAAACTGGAAGTTCAAGTTACCGGCAACCAACACGCTGCATGGGCCCCTCTGGGGATATTCTGTCACATCCAATGTCTATCCCCTATGATAGAGGGGAAGAGTTTGACAATGTAAATTTTAATTTGTTCATGTAGACTGACTCAACTAGGCACCAAACAGAGGAAGAAGTGAGATTGACAGTGGGTATTCTCCTGTTTCGTGATTGTGGCAGTTTAATTTCTCATTGCTAATAGGCACTTGAACATCTTGTCTCTAAGACATGATCTTAAGCAGTTTAACTATGGATAAATATTGAAGAAAAACCTTTTATTAAATTGTTGTCATCAAACACACTGTGTTAGATTAGTGGGTTCTGTGTTTAACTAGATTATATAGTTGGTCAGAGTGATGAAGAGTTATGTCTTCCTGCATGTTCATCTCACCATGAACAAGTACAAAGTGTACCTTATATGAGAGCGGGGTGGGGCGGTTCCTTGAGGGATGTAATAAGATTACCAAGGCAAGAACATTGATGTGTCCTTGTTGGCTTGAACTGCCTTTGTGAAAAGTAGCAGGAATTGTATGATTCCCAAGTTTAATGATGAGGAGTTTCCCGTTCGGGATGGAGATGACGAGAATTTCTTTCTCTCAGTGGGCTGTGAGTGTGCGGAATTCTCTTCCCCCAGCGAATGATAGACCTGGGTCAATGACCGTTGTTAAAACTGAGTTGGATACATTCGTAACTGATGAGGCCCTCACAGGGTGTCATGGGTAAATCGGATAAAAGCAGAGGCTGAAATCAGATCAGCCAATGAATGGTGGAACAGGCTTCGAGATCCGAATGCTCCTGTTTGCTCCTGTTTCCTGGAGCTGTTGACTCCAGGAGCAGATTGTGGACAGACATGGGGCTGGCTGATTGTGGTGGCATAGTGGTTGGAAAGTTCGCGTTGGTTCTCTGGGATTTTGAGCCAGTTGTCTTGCAAATTGTAAAGCCCTCCTGCTCTCATCTCTCACCCTCACTGGCCCCTCATACCCTACACGCCCTATCTGTAAATATTCACCCAGTATTCAACATGGGCAAACATCAGGATCATGCAGAAAGAAAAACACTTTTAACAAACGATACAGCTTTCATGCATTTACATTTAATGGTGAAAATAAATACATTCATAAAACTAAAGTGTTAAATCTTCTGAAGTGGTTAATCTCTTAGAAAACCAACTTCTATTCAGACCCCACACCAAAGACAGCTAACCTTTTAACTGGTTCTTTAGATTGTCAATCAAACTTTAAACCAGAAATCCCGATACTGAGATGGGAGCAACTTTTGAAACTCAGGATAGCATTTGCAATGACATACTGATAGTCCTTAGGGAAATGTCAACAGAGAACTCCATTCAAACTGCACAAACATATGCTTTTTGTTTATAATCTTGGGCAGATAGTCTGTCAATCAAAATAGTCTGGCAGAAGTTTTCTTTTTTGAACTCATATTGATACATTTAGGCTTTTCATGTTTAAAGAAGAAAGGATTTTTTAAAAATCCCTTTAGGTCATGACAAAAGAACAGACCTTACCTGCCCTTCAATAGCTTTTATGTCTAGCCCTTAATTTTGCAACTGTTACATTGTAGTTAAGGTCTTTGGAACAGCAAAACTGTGGTCTGTCGGTTTAGATGGCTCTGTTGAAATTGGGTTTCCTATTCATGTGAATAATGCCCTTTCCCTTGCCTGTATCTGATGGAAATTAGGACTTCTGCATCCACACTGCATCTACTATTTTTAAAGGTCTGTGCACCCAACTCCATGAAGATCTGATTGCCAAGTGTTCAGGCAAATGAAGGTACTGCACTTATACTGAATTGAAAAGAATGGAACCCTTATGTTAGAACATGGAACATAGTACAACACAAGAACAGGCCCTTCAACGCATGATGTTGTGAGGAACATGACACTAAATTAAACTAATTCCTTCTGCCTTCCCTTGGTCCATATCCCTCCATTTCTTGCAAGTTCATGTGCTTATCTAAAAGTCCCTTAAACGCCTCTGTTGTATCTGCCTTCACCACCATCGCTGACAGCCTGTTCCAGACCCCTACTACTCTCTATGTAAAAACACTTGCCCCTCACATCTCCTTTGAACTTTCCCCCTCTCGCCTTAAATACATGCCCCCTTGTATAAGACATTTCAACTCTGAGAAAAAAACTCTGACTGTCAACCCTATCTATGCATCTCATAATTTTATAGACTTCTATCAAGTCTACCCTCAGTCTTTGCTGCACCAGAGAAAGTAACTCGAGTGTTTCTAGCATATCCTTATAGCCTATACCCTCTAATCCAGGCAGTATCCTGGTAAACCTATTCTGCACCCTCTCCAAAGTTTCCAAATCCTTCCTGTAATGTGGTGACCAGAATTGAACTCGATGCTCTAAGTCTGGCCGATCCAAAGTCTTATAAAGCTGCAGCATGACACCCTGACTCTTACAGTCAATTCTCCTTCGTTACCACCCAATCATGCATGGCCTTTTTTGGGGAGCTCTGAACTTGAACCCTAAGATCCCCCCAAATGCTGTTCAGGGTCCTGCCACTAACTGTATACTTTTTCTTAACATTTGATCTCCCAAAGTGCAGCACCTCACACTTACCCGGATTTAACTCCATCTGCCAATTCTCTGCCCATATCTTCAACTGAATTATATAGGGCATGAGAGATGTACAGCACGGACACAGCCCTTCAGTCCAACTCGTCCATGCCAACCAGATATCCTAATCTAATCTAGTCCCATTTGCCAGCACTTGGCCCATATCCCTTTAAACCCTTCCTATTCATATACCCATCCAGATGCCTTTATAATACTGTAATTGTGCCAGCCTCCATCACCTCCTCCGGCAACCCACTCCACACACGTACCACCCTCGGTGTGAAAAAATTGCCCCTTAGGTCTCTTCTATATCTTTCCCCTCTCACCCTGAACCTATGCCCTCTAGTTCTGGACTCCCCCACCCCAGGGAAAAGACTTTGTCTATTTATCCTCTCAATGCCCCTCATGATTTTGTAAACCTCTATAAGGCCACCCCTCAGCCTCCGACACTCCAGGGAAAACAGCCCCAGCCTATTCAGCCTCATTCCTGCCATATCCTTTGAGAACCTTTTACACTATCCATAACTTCACTGATCTTTGTACTGTCTGCAAACTTACTAACCCCACATTTTCATCCGAAGTCATTTATATATATATCAAACAGCAGAGGTCCCAGTATGGATTCCCGCTGAACACCACTAGCCTGATAAACACCTTGAACCACTGCCCTCTGCCTTCTGTGTTAGATTGCTTTTACTGGTCAATCCAACTTCCTACAGTTTGGTAGCCCAGCATGCTAGCCTCAATATCTAGCTCATCCATTAGGTAATATGTCCCGGGTAACAAGCAGAAATTTCTCGCCATCGAATATTTTTAGCGACTGATATTATTCTTTGTCTATTTCTTTAAAGAGCCTCATTGTCATAAATTGATGTGGTATGTGGAACTTAGCATTCTTGACAGACAAAATATATTCTGCAACACCAGAGGTGACACGCTGTGCACTTAATCCTCTTGAGATTTAAATGTACACCAATGGCAACATCTTAATGTAAATTACCTGAAATTCCCCTCAGGTCAAGTAGCACAAAATTTGAAAAGATGACGGGGAGCTTGTGCCGATCTGAAACACTGCACTTCTCAAGAGCTTCATCTGAATGCAGGACCATTGGAAAAGGACAAAGTCATTAAACCCTTCAAACTGCCTCTACGGGTGGGCTTATTGTGTTGGAATTAAACAGGGTGTATAGGCTGTGGTCGTACTGGCATTTGAAGTGTGCACCAGGGAATCAGATGAACTGTCCCCAGTATGCCTTTGTTCTGTGTGGATTTACAGTTTCTTAAATGAGTTAAAATTCTGCTGATTGACATTTAGTTTGAAAATACTTTGACTGCACCAGCGAATATTACATTTGTCTTTCTAGATGCCATCAGACTAGTTTAAAAAAGTATGTTTTCAGTGTGTCCTTTAAATTGGCCTCTTTGGCATTCTACCCAGAATGTTTTGGAAACAAACAGAAACATAAATTGCTGGAGAAACTCAGCAGGTCTGGCAGAATGATTTTTGAAGCAGTTTCAGCAGCTGTCGGTCTTTTTATTCCGAGGTCAAGACAAAAACAAAGTCAAATATATTGAGTCTTATTTTATCCTCAATGGCTACTAATGCCAGACGAGTCATTATATTAAGTAGCTACTGGGGTTCTAAAGCTTTCCCATTGTCTAATGCAGGGTGTCCAAACTGCAATCATCATACCCTGAAGGATCAATAATCAAATACTTCACTTCCAAAGACCTTGCCTTTATCTAACTCTGTTCTTATTGTAATGTCCCTCCATGCACCATAGACACTATCCTGGGTTGTGTAAGGATGACTGCTGGGAGATAAGGGAGATGCCCTTGAGACATGACCCTTGATATCTTTATGAAACCTTCCGACGGTTGCAGAATAAAGATATAATGTTGCCCAGGCTTTCCACCAGGACAATAGTGGAGCAGACCATAGGCCTCCTTAAGAGAAGGTTTTGATGCTGGACTGCTCCAGCTAGGTCTTGCTGCATACCCTGAAATGGCGTGCCTGTCAGTGTGGCACTCACAACTAGGGGGCATGTCCCTGGCTGCAGAGGCCTGTCAGTGTGGCATTCACAGGCCCTCACAACCAGGGGGCATGCCCCTGGCTGCAGAGGAAATGGGGAGATCACCAGCAATCCTCTGAGGATGAAGATGACGATGAAGATGATGTTGAAGATGAGGGTTAGGACATTGAATGGGTCAGACATCCAACGGAACATTATGCAGCAATGCATCATCGAGTGGGAAATGTTAGAAGGGAACCTCACTGAAACTCACTTCCAGTATGAATAAACTGGGTTCAGACTTCCTTTCATTGTGTACCTCTTGGTTGGTTTAATGGCAGTCAGTCCCTGCCTAGTGGAAAGGACACGTGGACATGGTATTCATTTTCCATCTGATCGTATACTTGGGAACTTTGGATGGTCCCATTTTGAATTATCTACAGTACACAGCTTGTAATGACCATGGAAGAGAAAGCTGCAGTCAGTGAGACAGGACACTCACATCACATGGTGCTGAGGCTGGGCTTCCTCTGCTTCAGTCAGCATACCATGCCATTGTATTTTAGTGAGCACCCTCATGATAAGCAGCAGGTTGAGACAAATCCTGACTCATACATCATTGGTTCACCTTTAATATTTCTGAGTGCACATAGAATACTAAATAGCGCTGAGAAGCTGGAGCTTCCTCCAGGATAACAGAGCAATGTACTATGAGGGAGGATTAACACATGACCTCCCTATTGTACATCTTCCGACCTTGAATGGCCCTCTCTTGAAAATCTGATACATAGAATGAGCCTTTCCCTGCAGAGATGTGTAGAATCCCCACTCATTCCATGCGCTCACACACAGGATTGGTGGAAGTGTGGAATGCTATGTGCAGGCCAGGCTCTACCACAATCCCTGCACAAAGCATTTAAGCTCAGGGTTATCCACATCAAAGTGAAACACCTTGACTGCAGGCAGCATTATGTTATAATGGTCCCTGGCACCTGAGGCTATCTGCAGTCCCAGAGTCGGTTACTTGTGAGAGATAGATGATATTTGGTTGCTATAGTATTTTCATCCATGAGCTGTCTGAAGGGTCTGCTTATCTCTCTCTTGGGTGTGGCTTCGGTGGGCCCAACAGTGACAAGGACATTACAGCAGGGCTCAGAAAGGTAGTGCTTCCAAAAAAACCTGGTGGACTATAACCTGATGTTGTGTAATTTTTAACAAAGGACATTAGAGCTGACATTGTAACAGTGAATGTGTACATATAATTACAATAGTGTACCATTATTTATAGTTGTGAGTTACCTATGTACTCTAAGTCCATTTGAAGACAGCCCAGTTACTCGCAGGCCAGGGGCAGCATGATACTGGAATGTTGGTGCGCTGTTCCATCCCTCAATCCAGTTGACTGGGTGCCTCTGACAAATCTGCCCAATGTTCCTGTGCCAGTCTGTACATTCTGATCAAGTCATTCACGGCTGAGACCAAGGGCTTGTCTCCTGCCTGGGCCTGAACAGGTGCCTGCTCTCCAGTTGTCCCGGGTGCCAGTGTCCTGGAATGTTTTATCCTGAGTGGGCTGTGGCAGAACTGGGCCAGTGTTGTGGTCACCAAGACAAATCTAGAAGCAGCGCCCACTGTCACTGAGGTGGAAGTCTTGGAGTAGGTGGAGGATGTGGGTTAATGGCCTGTTGGTCCATGTCTGAGCGTTCAGCCACTTCCTCCTCCAAAGTTGCCTGTTGAGGTCTCCCTGCCCCTATGAGTGGGAGAAGATCATCGACCTTCTTCCTGCTCTGCGTTGTGTTTTATGAGGTGCAGGCTGCCCGAATCTGTTGGCACAGCCTCCTTTAGCAATCTGTGGGACCATGCGGTGTCACCCGAATCAACCCATAGCTCCAAGGCATTGTCAGAGAAGCAGACAGCTAGCTTGCTTTTCTGAACCCCGTCCTTAACAATGTGCTGGATCGAGCAGCACTGTCTGAAAAGATGTGCTGCTGAGACTGTGTAAGGCTCTCCTCAGACTGAGTTTGCAATATTGTGAGCAGTTTTGGGCTCCGTATCTAAGGAAGGATATGATGGCATTGGAGAGGTTCTGGAAGAGGTTTGCAAGAATGACCCTGGGGATGAAGGGTTTGTCATGTGAGGAGTGGTTGAA
The DNA here is from genome assembly GCF_004010195.1 of Chiloscyllium plagiosum. Taxonomy (NCBI): domain Eukaryota; kingdom Metazoa; phylum Chordata; class Chondrichthyes; order Orectolobiformes; family Hemiscylliidae; genus Chiloscyllium; species Chiloscyllium plagiosum. The sequence continues at coordinate 38,326,884 of NC_057730.1, forward strand.
GTGTGTGTTTGATTAAATTTAGAAGGATGAGGGGTGAATTTGAGAGGCTTGGATAGATTGGACGTGAAAAAGATGTTTCTACTAGTTGGAGAAACAAGAACTCAGGGTGAAGGGACGACCTTTTAGAACTGGAATGAGGAGGAATTTCTTCAACCTGAGGAATGTTAATCTGTGGAAGTCAGTGCTGCAGAGGGCTGGGTAGGCCAAGTCATTCGGATCGGGATAGAAAGTTCTTGATTAGTAAGGGGATCAAGCGTTATGGGGAGAAGGCAAGAGAATGGGGTTGAGAAACATATCAACCATGATTGCATGGTGGGGCAGACTGGCCTAATTTTACTCCTATATCTTATGGCCTCATGATCTAAGGGCAGATCCTGACTTGCAGCATCTGAAGTGATGTGCAGCTGGGTGTTAAATATGGTACTAGTGGTGTGAGTCATAGTGTCCCTATAGTGTGGAAGCAGGCTATTCAGCCTATTGAAAGCACACTAACCCTCTGAACAACATCCCATCCAGACCCAGACCTCTATCCTATCCCTGTCTTTCCATGACTAACCCACCTAACGTGTACGTCCCTGGATACTACAGATAATTTAGCACAGCCAATCCACCTGACTTGCACGTCTTTGGACTGTGGGAGGAAACCAAAGTACCCAGAGGAAACCCATGCAGACACGGGGAGAATGTGCAAACTCCAGACAGAAAGTCACCTGAGGCTGGATTCGAACCTGAGTCCCTGGCGTTGTGAGGCAGCAGTGCTAACCACTGAGCCACAGGTCCTGACAGTAGTAAACCCCTCCATCTGTCCTACTGTATAAGTCCATGAGAAAGCCACTGTAGAGCCAGGATGTGTAATTAATAAAGTGAAGAACAGACCATTGCATGTGAAATGTTGCTGTAAGGCACAGTGGACCAAGTCCCATCAGTCAATAAAACACTGCCTCAAAATGGGGAAATTCAACTCTGTATCCAGGCTTGGGTTGAAAAGTAGCAAATAACTTCAATGCCACACGAATGCCAGGCAATGACCATATCCAACAAGGCAGCACATAATCATTATCCTTTGACATTAAATAGTGTTACCTTCATTGACTCCCCCACTATCAACATCCTGGGGGTTACCATTGACTAGAAACTCAACTGGACTCACCATATAAAGAGCTTATGCTTGAAACGCCGAATCTCCTGCTCCTTAGATGCTGCCTGACCTGCTGTGCTTTTCCTGCACCATATGCTCAACTCACCATATAAACACAGTGGCTACAACGGCAGGTCACAGGTTAGGAATACAGCAGCAAGTAACTCGCCTCCTGACTACCCGAAGCCTGTCCGGAACCGATGAGGTAAAGTCAGGAGTGTGATAGAATATTCCCCACTTGCCTGGATACATGCAGCTCCAGCAACACTCAAGAAACCTGTCCCCATCTAGCAGCAGTGAGTATCTTCTACAAATCGCACTGCAGAATTTTACCAAGGTTCTTTAGACAGCACCTTCCAAACCCGTGACAATCCCAGCTCAAAGGACAAGAGCAACAATTACATGGAGCACCAGTACCTGCGAGTTCCCCTCCAAGCCACCCACCAGCCTGACTTGGAAACACACCACTGTTCCATTAGGGTCACTGGGTCAAAATCCTGGAACTCTTTCCTGAGGCATATAGTGGGTCTATCTACAGCACATGGACCATAATGGTTTAAGAAGGCAACACACCACCACCTTCTGAAGGACAACTAGGCATGGCTAATACATACTTGCCCAGCCAGCAATGTTTAAATTCCATGTGTGAACAAAAACAACTTCCAGTAATTCCATGGCAGTTTTTGTCAGATTATGCTTCTTTCTGAAGTGTCTTGGGATGTGCCTGTCAACATCAGGATTGGGGAGGGTGGTGGGGTGGGGAGGGGTTTATGGGAGTTGGGGAGGATGTTGTGGGGGTGGCAAAGCTTTTCACCGGCCCATTCCTTCTCAGAGACATGTCAGTTCTGAGAATCTTGCATAAGAGACACAGAATTAACATCCTTTTTACTTCTGAATCATCGAGTACAGAGGTGACTAGAAGGCTAGTAGGTTATGGCAAAAATGAATACTCTGAGGAGCTCTTTAAATGCTTATTGTTGTCTTTAAGTAGACTGATGGATGCCTTTGTCAAAGCTTCACTGAACCTTTTGTGGAAAGGCCCATTATAAAATATTAGGAGTATTGAATATTTCTGTGCGAGTTCCTGACATATAAGGAAAACCCATTAGCTTTAAAGGGTGGAGTATCTGTGTTGAATTAATAAGTGGATGTGATCCAATAGCCTCCAGATAACCCAAAGTAAAAAACTGGTTTGTCTGTGACAAGTTCTCGCAATTAGAATTAGAACTTTCACTGAACAGGGCACTGAAATTGAATTCCTCTTATGCACTTTGAATTTTATGCATCAGCAGTTTAGTTAAAGAGATTGTGGACAAAGCCTAACAGAAGGACCTGAGAATGAAAAGAGAAAGAGCCTGTGTTACTGCTCTATGCCTTGCTTACAGTATATGTATGGATGACAGAGGCCATTCAGCCCAAGTAGGATCTAATCATGTAGTGCTACTCAAGTGCTGATTCAAAGTTCATAACGATTAATCATGCAGATTCAAATCCACCACAGCAGTTTGAACATGAATTCATCTTAATAAATAAAAAAACGATATCAGCATACATAAGGGTGAATCTATTAGGTAAGGGATAACAAATATCACTGGATTAGCAATCCATTGGCCCATGCTATCATTCTGAGGCCATTGGTTCAAACCAATCTAGCAGTTTGGTGACATTTGAATACAGTTAGTAAGTAAATCAGGATCTCAGTCATGGTGACCATGAAACTTCCATTCATTGTCTGAAGGACTCTCCTGATTCACTAATATCCATTGCAGAAAGAAATCTGCCCTTCATACAGAACTTGGCCTTCATATGACTCCAGACCACAAGGAAACATGGCTGACTCTTAACTACCCTCTGAAATGGCCCAACAAGCCACTCGGTGCAAAGGCAGTTAGGGCTGGGAAACAAAACACTGGCCTTGAGAGTTCACATCTGAAGGATGAGGGCAGACAACTCTGTCAAAGATGTATAGGAGCAGGTATTGGACTGGGGTGAACAAAGTGTATGAGTGCATGTGAGTGTGTGTTTGTGTGTGTACAAGCTTGGTAAAGTGTGCGTCTGAGTGTGATGGGGTATAAGTCTGTGAGAGGGTGTGTATGTGTGTGGGGGGGGGGGGTGTGCGTGTGGGCATATGTGAGAGAGTGTGTGTGTATGAGAGAGGATCTGCACTCACGCAGACCCTCTCTCATACACGCACACGTACACCCACCACACTCACATACATACCCTCTCACAGGCTCATACCCCATCACACTCAGACATATACTTTCCCAAGCTTGCACACACACAAACACACACTCTCTCACATGCACTCATGCTCACACGCACACACTCCCTCCCTCTCTCTCTCTCTCCTGCATGTGCACACACATACAAGTCTATGGAGTGAATTTGTATTTGCAGAATTATATTTGCAGATACATTCTACCTGTATTCCTGATGAAGGGCTTTTGCCCAAAATATTGATTTTCCTGCTCCTCGGATGCTGCCTGAACTGCTGTGCTTTTTCAGCACCACTCTAATCTAGACTCTGGTTTCCAGCATCTGCAGTCATTGTTTTTACCTCAAAAAATACACAACCTGTCGGCAGTCAATGCAGTCAGTCAATCCATATAATATTTTGTAAATTCCACTTTGAAAATAGAACTAGGCTGAGTCAAGATTGGGATACAGATAGTCTCTGACCTCACGCATTGTCTTAGCTGAGATGTCACCTTTTTTTATAAAACCTTAACTTCAGAATGTGACTTAAAAGAATTCTGGGATTTGCATATTAATGAACCAAAACCTGTAACCCATTCTAAAAGATGAATAACTTAACAACAATCTAGGTTTGTTCAATATATCATTTTACTTGCATGACACTGTAATCTTTTGCTATAATTTCTGTGTCTTATGGTCTTGCTACACAACCACCTGAAGAAGGAGTGGCATTCTGAAAGCTAGCGCTTCCAAATAAACCTGTAGGACTATAACCTATTGTGTGATGTTTAACTCTGACAAAGATTGCATTTGCAAGCGTATTTGACCTTTGAAGGCATGGTTTGGAAAATAATGCCCAGATGTGATTGTGGAAAATAGATTGTGATTATATATCACCTTTTGACAGAAATGTTGTGCAGTGAGTAATATTTCTGCCCCTGAGCAGCAGGTTCTGGGCTTGAGGCTCACCCCAGACCTTTCTCGTCCATTACCAGAACAAATTGTGTATCTGCAAACCCTGCCAATGCATGATGTGGAAGTGTTGGTGTTGGATTGGCGTGGACAAAGTCAAAATTCACACGACACCAGGTTATAGTCCAACAGGTTGATTTGAAAACACAAGCTTTTGGAGCACTACACCTTCGTCAGCTGAAATGTGACGCTGCTTCTTCCCCTGTCGCAGGAGCAGTGCTCCAAAAGCTTGTGTTTTCAAATAAACTTGTTTGACTATAACCTGATTATGTATGACTTCTGACTTTGCCAGTACAGGCTGTAAGAGCAGAAGATCCCAGGCAGCCACATGAGGGAAGGGAAGTTGGAATCTTTACTCTCACCATCCACAGCTCCATACTACAACAATCATATAAAAGTGTATGTTGTCACAGGAACTTAGATTCCATGAATAGATTGCAACACATCAGCACATAGAACCTAGTAAAATATCCCAAAGCACTGTTAGGAGATTGATCTGTTTTTTATTTAGTCATGGGGTGTGGGAGTTGCTGGCTGGTCAGCATTTATTGTTCGTCCCTTGAGAAGGTAGTGATGAGCTGCCTTCTTGAACAACTGCAGTCAGCATGTTATAGGTTGACCCATATAAGGTTGTCCTTCAGGAGGGAATTACAGGATTTTAATTCAGTGACAGCGAAGGGATGGTGATATATTTCCAAGTTAGGATGGTGAGTGGCTTGGAGGAATTCTTGAAGATGGTGGTATTATGAGCCGTGGAAGGAGTTATGAGAACAGGTGGCCCAACAGCTTGGCAAAATAGCTAGATCCAAAGGATATTCCTAACACAGGAGAGAGAGAGATGGTTAGATTTAGAGAGCGAGCAGGAGAGGGAGATGGTTAGCTTTAGAAAGCGAGCAGGAGAGAGAGATGGTTAGATTTAGAGAGCGAGCAGGAGAGGGAGATGGTTAGATTTAGAGAGTGAGCTTAGAGTCCAGATGGTTGAAATTCTAATGATGGGAAAATGGATGTGAGGTTGGTTAATAGGCTAGAATTGGAGGAATGCAGAATCTCACAACCAGTTGGTGAAGGTTATCAAATGAATTTTAAGATAACCATCAGAGTAACAGCGATGAGTTTTTAACCAGCCCCAGAAGCAAGAATGGAAACAGATAGGCCGACCATATCCCAGCACTGGCCAAAATGTCTGTCCCTGCTCTCGTCATGCCTCTGAGCTGTGTTTGATTCTCAAGAATTAGGGCAGTAGTGGAGGTGTAGTTAATGACTTATTAAGGCCAATTTGCACATGTCAATTAGAATCTGTCAGTCAGCATGGTGGCAAGCAACTGAGGTAAAAACACAGCCAAGGATCAGGGTCACCCTCTGGTGGCAAATGTATCGTGAGGGGAAAAGCTCCATCCAGCTAAGAAATCTCATCCACCATACACCCAGCATAGCTATTGGGTCCCAGAGGCAGCCATTGGCTACCTCTCCATAGTGGGGGGCAACTTGGCATCCTGTGAAGTTCTTCAGTGAAGATACTTGTCTAGACCTGTGCTCCTGAGAAGTGGAGGATATGGTGAAACTAAATTACCTTAGAGTAAAGAATTCATATTAGTCTTAGAGCAGAGAAGTTGGGATAAAATCCTGAAGAGTTTACTTAAAGTTAACTTGTTGAAATTTAGGTGCATAATAGCTCCAAGAAGGAGTTATCTACAGTTCCAGTCTATAAATTAAAATCACAAGTGACTTAAAACTATCAAGCTGTAAGGGACAGAGACTCAGGCATTTTTAGATACTATACAAGGTGTGGTTTTAGGGACTGTATGTTTTGAATACTGAATAAAGATGTTTTACTTTTTCATTTATGAAGGAATATATTGTTATCAATTGGGATTATACATTTACTGTGTGTTTAAATATCTTCAAATTAGTGTTATAAATAGGTAATTCTATATTATCATAATTTCTCAGTCCACAGGCCACTCAAGGGGACTGCTCTCCAGAAGAGAGGTCCCAGTACTGTCAGTCACGGGACTTTGTATTCAGTACTTCTACTTCAGAAGCCCAACATCTCCTATGCATTCCTCATTGTTCTTTCATTAAGTCCTGTTATCATCAAAATTCTTGCAATGTGTGTACCTTTGTAATCCATATCACTATTCCCAACCGTGCCATATTGTTACTTCCTCTCCATTCTGCCAGAATGCATCACCGTGAATTTGTCTGCACTAAATTCCATTCGCCATGTTTGGCCATTATCCATTCTGCTCACTTATCTACGTTCTGTTGCAGTTGATTCGTATTGTTCCGATAGTCTGCTTCTCCACCAACGTTTGGTATTGTCGGTAAATTTTCACATTTTACTGTATATTCTAGTATTCATGTCATTTACATATAATATATACAGGTTGTTCCGCTATAGCGTGCGTTTCATCAATGTGAATTTGCTATTATGCAATTGACAAATTGGGGACGCTGTTCCTAAAGCACAAACTTTTTAAGTGTGTGTTGGTTATAATCTGATTCCGACTCTATTAGTTTAAACAGTATTGCTATTGTGCAATTTTCTTATAACATGAGATTGCATGAGGATGGAACTACCACGTTACAGCAGAACCAACATAAAATATATGTTAGTAGTATCGCTAGCATTGAATTTTGGGTCTATATCATTTACTCCTTAAAAATGTGTTGCTGGAAAAGCGCAGCAGGTCAGGCAGCATCAAAGGAACAGGAGAATCGACGTTTCGGGCATAAGCCCTTCTTCAGGAATGAGGAGGGTGTGCCAAGCAGGCTAAGATAAAAGGGAGGAAGGAGGGACTTGGGGGAGGGGTGTTGGCAATATGATAGGTGGAAGAGGTTAAGGTGAGGGTGATAGGCCGGAGAGGGGATGGGGTTGGAGAGGTCAGGAAGAAGATTGCAGGTTAGGAAGGCGGTGCTGAGTCTGAGTGCTGGGACTGAGGAAAGGTGGGGGGAGTGGAAATGAGGAAGCTGGAGAAATCTGCATTCATCCCTTGCGGTTGGAGGATTCCTAGGCAGAAGATGAGGTGCTCTTCCTCCAGGCGTCGTGTTGCCACGGTCTGGCGATGGAGGAGGCCAAGGACCTGCATGTCCTTGGCGGAGTGGGAGGGGGAGTTAAAGTGTTCAGCCACGGGGCGGTTGGGTTGGTTGGTGCGGGTGTCTCAGAGATGTTCTCTGAAACGTTCCGCAAGTAGACGGCCTGTCTCCCCAATGTATAGGAGGCCACATCGGGTGCAGCGGATGCAGTAAATGATGTGTGTAGAGGTGCAGGTGAATTTCTGACGGATATGGAAATATCATTTACCATGACTCACTGTTTTTAGCCGTCAGCTAATTTTTGTTTAACTCAAGCTAACACAGACTGCTCTATTCAATGAGCTTCAATTTATTAACCATCCTTTTATGTGGTACTTTGTCAAGTGTTTTTAAAAATTCATTTGGATACATCCCCTGCATTCAAAAAATGTTGGAAATTTGCAGCAAATTATTAATCTTTAGCCCTGTTTCTGACCTGTCAAGTATTTTTTTCTTTTTGCTTCAGGCTTCCAACATCTGTAGATTTTGAATGTGTATCCATTCATTTCCTTTATTAACTTTCTGTTACTTCATCAAAATGTTCAGTTAGGTTTGTCAAGCAAGATCTGTTTTTTTTTCACAAATATGGGCGAGCTGTCCCGAATTGACTCAAGTTCCAGTTAATATTGCTCCTGATGATTGTTTTCTGAAACTATATCCACCATCTGACTGCCTCAGGTACCAGGAATGTCCTTACACTCTTTCTTCAAAAAGGGTGCCACATTTGCCATGTTCCAGATACTGGCACCTCCCCTGTATGTAGAGAAATTTAGAAGGTTATGGCAATTCCTTCCAATATTTCCTTTTCCATGACTGTTAATGATCTGAGATTGAAGACTCTGTGATTGGTGACCGAACCATTCGAAACATAACCAGCCTGCCCAAAACATTTACCCTCAATTTCCACCATCAATTACCTCAATCATCTCCACTTCTACCAATATTTTATCAGTATCCTCTTCCTTAGCAAAGACCACAGAGTAACCATTAAATATTTTAGCTTTGCCCACTATCTCTGATCATGTATCACCTTCTTTGTCCTGAATAGACTTCATTTTGTCTTACAACCCCCTTTCAGGTTATTTGCCTTTCTATTCTCAAATTGTCTCTTTGCCAGTTTTATTTACCACTGCATTTTCTCTCTTAACTCATTGCATTTAACTTTAAAAATCACACAACACCAGGTTATAGTCCAACAGGTTTAATTGGAAGCACACTAGCTTTCGGAGCGACGCTCCTTCATCAGGTGATTGTAGGAGCGTCGCTCCAAAAGCTAGTGTGCTTCCAATTAAACCTGTTGGACTATAACCTGGTGTTGTGTGATTTTTAACTTTGTACACCCCAGTCCAACACCGGCATCTCCGAATCATGCATTTAACTTAGTTCTTGACTTAAAGAATTCATCTGACGTCATCATACATCATTTGTTTTGTTTCATCACTTCAATGCAAGGTTTAGGATTTGGGATCAAGATCCCATCTACGGGATTAAAATGCTGTATTTTGTGGGAAATGGTCATTGGGCAGCGATTTTCGCTGAATTGGCCAATTGGTAGTCACAGGGCAGGCTCACCATCCAATAAGAATTTGGAAGCTAGAGGCCAGTCCTGGTCAGGGAGGCAACTCAAATGAAGCAGTGAGAGAGAAGAGGTCCCCACCTTGAGATACCTTCACTCCAATTTTTAACATTTTTAAATTAAAAACTAGACTCAGTAACCAAAGCATTTTTAAGGAGGGATGGTTTCTCATAGGATGGTCTAAAGCTGCTGCTCATTAAGGAAGAGCTTCAAAGCTTGGCAAGAGATTAGGCCTTCTGTTCTACCACCAAGAAGGTGCCCCAAGGCAATTGACCTGTTCTTGATGCCACCGAGGAGCACGGGGGCCAGATGGAGAATTTCAGTCAGTCAATGCAACAGATTTTAGTGAGCCATTGGCACTCCTTGAATGGCCACACTCAGTTTGCATATAGATGGTCCTTCTAGCCCCCATCCCACCTCCAGAAAGTAGTTTAGGGACAGGATGAAGCTGGGAAGTGGGCATATTGGCAAGAGCATAGCTTTTGACACCTGTCTGCTCTCATACTTTCCTCCATTTAGAGATGAACATTCAGTCTTCTCTGTCTCCTTTCATCCAGTGAACTGTGGCTTTGGTTCCTGTGCATCTTCCTCTTGGGTCATTGCTAGTTTATAACTAAACCATCTCTTCCTTAAATATCACCCATTGTTATAGTTTCCTCTGTCAGTCTCAGGTTCCATTTTACCCTGGCTAGGTTCTTTCACACATCCCATTGAAATTAACTTGCTTCTGGTTGGGATGTTTGATTCCAGATTGCTCTTTGTTCTTCTACAAAATGAATCTAGACCTTCTGATACAATTGTTTGCTTGTTTGCATGTGACCTCTCAGGGACACTTGGGCTACTTGACCAACCTCACCCGAGAGATTCAACAAAACCTCCTCGACAAGGAGATTCGCACAGCATATTAAAGAAATATTTACCTAAGTACAATCTCCCAATATCATCACTGTATAGTATTTGCACATCTCTGTATAAAGGAAGCTCTAGCAGCAGGTGGCAATGGTGACAGAGGACACAGGTAGGTGAATATATGTCACATGATATCCCAAATGTCAGCTACTTGTGGAACCTACAACACGCCTGTGTTAACTCCATTTTTCCAGCTTCCTCCTGGCTCCTTTCTCATAGGGTCATAGAATCATAGAGATGTACAGCATGGAAACTGACCCTTCGGTCCAACCCGTCCATGCCGACCAGATATCCCAACCCAATCTAGTCCCACCTGCCAGCACCTGGCCCATATCCCTCCAAACCCTTCCTATTCATATACCCATCCAAATCCATACCCCTCATAATTTTGTAAACCTCTATAAGGTCAATCCTCAGCCTCTGACGCTCCAGGGAAAACAGCCCCAGCCTGTTCAGGCTCTCCGTATAGCTCAAATCCTCCAACCCTGGCAACATCCTTGTAAATCTTTTCTGAACCGTTTCAAGTTTCACAACATCTTTCTCACTTCACAATCTCCAAAAACATCAGCTCATTCCAAACATTTCAGGCCACATCCTAAGTTACATCATGTCCTGTTCACCTATCACCTTCTGTGCTCACTGACATACATTTGGCCTCCCTGCCGGTCAGCACATGCATTTTAAAAAATCCTCATCCTTCTTTTCAAACTCATCTATGGCCTCACCTGTTTGTTATTTCTGTTACATACTCCAGCCCTACCACCCTCAGGAATCTCTGTGTGCTTCCAATTCTGGCTTCTGATTTTCATTGTCCCAGCATTGGTGGGTGTTCCTTCTGCTGCCCACATCCAAAGCTATGGAACTTGCTATAGACATCTCCCCACCTCTCTACTATGTTTGAAATGTTCCTAAAGCCTACCTGCTGGACCACGATTTGTGATTTGTGTGGTAACATTCCTGTGCCTTGGGCTATTCCACCACTTTATAAATGTAAGACATTGTTGTTTGTCACACACACTGTATAGAAATTTCTCAGCCTATACACCAGGAGGTGCTGTTTGTGGAGTCAGTAATAATAAGATGTATCGGGAGATTAGACAAACATCGAAGGAGTTTTCTTTTGTACTACAGGTCACGTCCAACACCATTGATTGGGACTTTGGAAACAGAAAAGAAAACCTGCTTTTGGAGTAGCAGTTAGGAAGCATGTGAGAGTGAGTTGTGTCACAAAGACCCTGATAGTCACCATTGTAGACATTCATTAGAGAAGTTGTAATCCATGTGTAATTGAATATGAACACAGTTGCTATTGTTTTTAATTAATGAACTCCATTCTAACTTGCTCTGTTCCTGAAGTTTCCCATCAGATGGTATCCGAGGTCAATGCCAATAACAGCATGTATTCAAGTATCTCCATCGTCTGCAACAAGGCAACACAATGTTTTAGTGGTTTTCTCTCAGCTCCACAGCCACATCAGCAGATTTCTTTTCCGTTAATGAAGTCCAGTTTTTGCAGTTATAATTCAACTATTCATTAGGTGGCTTTTACACCAGGAAAGAATCCAGTGCTCATTAACTGTTAAAGCACTTCAAATGGTGAGGCCTTTGAGGCACGTCTAACTGTTCAAGGGCCGCAGCAGAATTGCTGCACCCTAGTAACATTATCCAAAGCCGGCCCAGACACCACCAACACCACCTCTTCACCCTTGGCCTTCAATAATCTGTTTGGTCCCTGGACCTTGCTCTGCCATTCAATAGGATCATGACTGATCTGACACTCCTTACATCCACTTTCCTGCCCTTTCCTCATAAGCCTTGATTCTCCTACTAATCAAGAATCTATGTATCTCAGCCTTAAAAAGACACAAGAGAATTGTGCAAATGGCTGGAATTCAAAGGACAGTTGGGAAAACGAGCAACCTGTAGGAAAGACACGAATACCATAATGCGGCACTTTAGAATGTAGCACATGGCTGATCAAATTTCCTGGTGGATTAGGCTGGAGGGGCTGAACCTGCCACTCCTGCTCTTGTGGTTTTACGCCTTGCTTGCTCACTCTCCAGCAGAAAATGAAGGATTAACCAGAGCAGTTCAACCAATCCTAGAATCAAGCACAACAGCTATCTAGCAGCTCTGCACATGTTGGGAAGGAGGTGAGCAGTTCCACCATGTGAAGAGTTCTCAGTATGGATCTGAGTCCCAGTGGGACAGGCATCAGTATTCCTGTGGGCCATAGCCAGCTCATTGGCTTTAAGTCATAGGAACAGGAGTAGGCCATTCAGCCCCTCAATACTGCTCTCCATTAAATAGGATCATGGCTGGTCCGATTTGGGGTTCTGGCCTTTAACAGATTAGACAAACAACTTTTGAAAGGCTCTTATGCTGTTCCTCTCTCTTCTTACAAGCTGCCCCATTCTCTGTCTGTCTGACTGTAGGATATTTTACTCCCCCCGAATGTTTACTGTCGCAAATGAGACCCGGAAGGAAATGGTAATGTGATTGATTTAAAAATGCAAACAGAGTTTGCATTTAAATAGCACCATTATGTAAGAAAAAAAATTGAGGTTTTTAATCCAGAGGATAGTAATCATACAAAAGTTAACACTGAATCAAAGGAGGAGAATAAGGACAACACACCAGTTTCAGTTTCCCATGGTACAGCTGGGTTGGCCTCATTAGTCCACATTTTTGCTGTATAATAGTGTCTTCCCACTGGGAACCTTGCTGACTTACATGTGCAGAAGCTGTTGGATAAAGGGAAGTGAATATGTTCATGATAGCCATGATGTGAAGGTGGGAGTGGAGAATGTGGTGCTGGAAAAGCACAGCAGGTCAGACAGCATCCGAGGAGCAGGAGAATCGATGTTTCAGGCATCAGCCCCTCATCAGGAATGATGTAGAGATGCTGGTGTTGGACTGGAATAGACAAAGGCAAAAATCACACTGCACCAGGTTATATTCCAACAGATTTATTTGGAAGTACAAGCTTTTGAAGCGCTGCTCCTTCGTCAGGTAGCTAGTGGAGCAGGACCGTAGGACACAGAATTTATAGCAAAAGATCACAGTGTCATACAACTGATGCGATATAGTAAACAAACCTAGATTGCTGTTGTCTTCCATCTTGTATATAAATTTACATTAATATGTAAATCCCAGAACTTCTTTCAAGTCACATTCCAGAGATAACCTAAGGTTTTAACAGATAAAAGGTGCCATCTCAGCTCAGACAATGCATTGAAGGTGTGAGGTTAGAGTCTGTCTGTATTCCAAACTTGAGTCAGACTAGTTCTATTTCCAAAGTAGGAACATATAAAATGTCACATGGATTATAAAAAAAATTTAACCGCCTACAGATTGTGTGCTCTTTGAACAAAATAGAATGTATCTGCAAATACAATTCTGCAAATGCAAATTCACCCCATAGACTTATGTATGTGAGGGGGAGAGAGAGAGAGAGAGTGTGTGTGTGCATGAAAATGTGCGTCTGTGCTGTGTGTGAGTGTGATGGAGTACATGGCTGTGAGAGAGTATGCGCATGTGTGTGAGTGTGGAGGTGTGTGTGTCTGAGAGAGACCATGTCTATACGAGAGGGTCTGTGTGAGTGTGTCAGCATGTAAGAGTGTGTTTGTATGTGTGCTTGTGTGTGACATGAACCTACAGTGTGACATGAACCCAAGGTCTCGGTTGAGGCCATCGCCATGGCTACTGAACTTGACTAACTTTGCGTTGTTGTGTATTCTGAAGTCCACCTTGGAGGATGGTCACCCGAAGATCCGAGACCTGAATGTCCCTGACCGCTGAAATGTTCCCCGACTGGGAGGCCACTTTTTGTCCGGTGATAGACAATGTTGGCCAAGTCACATGAGTACCTGCTGTGTACGTGGTGGCTGGTGTCCCCACAATTAATGGTGGTGACCATGTCGACACTCTGAGACGCCTCGCAGTGGTTGCTGTGACAGGGTTGTATGGTGTTGTGGTCGATGTTGTCCTGAAGGTTGGGCAGTTTGCTGTGAACAATGACCTGTTTAATGTTTGGCAGAACATGACATGCAACTACCGACTGATCCAACCAAAGAACACACCTGTGAACTAAACGGATTGATCAAGATTTTTGAGTGCCCTATGCATTCTCATCCCATGAAATTCTCACTTACAGGACTTCTACTGCCTTCCAAAGATACACAAAGCCACCACACCTGGTCATCCCATCGTGTCATGGAGTGGGACCCTGTGTGAGAACCTCTCTGGCTATGTTAAGGGCATCTTGAAACCCATTGTACAGCGGACCCCCAGCTTCTGTCGCAACACTACACATTTCTTACAGAAATTCAGCACCCACGGACCAGTTGAACCAGTAATGTTTCTCGTCACAATGGACGTGTCAGCACATGACAGCAGCATCCCTCACAATGACGGCATCACTACAGCAAGGTTCTGAGGCACCCGTCCTTGATGGAAATGTGTGTGTCCAAGAATGAGACAGTTACCAAAGAGTAGTACATGGTAAGTCTGATGGTGGGATGAAACTTGTTAATATCACTTGTAGTTGTTTCAGTACCTCCTCACCTAGGGTCCAGAGGAAGAAAATGTCATCAATACATCTGGTGTATAGTGCTGGTTGGAGGTCCTGTGCTGCGAAGAAGTCTTGTTCGAACTTGTGCATAAAAAAGTTGGCATATTGGGGTGAAAATTTGGTCCCCATAGCTGTTCCATCTGTCTGGATGAAGAACTGGTTGTCAAAGGTGAAAATGTGGCTGAGGATGAAGTGAATGAGTTGTAGGATGGTGTTCAGAGATTTGCAATTGTTGGTATTGAGGACTGTGGCTGTTGCGGTGATGCCGTTATCGTGGGTGTTGCTGATTGAGAGTGGTGAAATATCCATTGTGATGAGGAATGTTCTCTCATTTATATGCACATATCTCCCACACTCACACAATATGCACACGCTCTCACAGGCATGTACTCCATCACGCTCACGCACACACACTCTATCAAGCACACACACAATATACTCACTCTCTCTCTCACACGCACGCACACACACTCTCCCCCTCACATGCATGCACACACACATATAAGTCTATGGGGTGAATTTGCATTTGCAGCACTGCATTTGCAGATACATTCTATTTTGTGGGCAGTTCATATTTTTATATTCCATGTGACATTTTATAAATTCCTACTTGGGTGTTAGGACCACTCTGACTCAAGACTGAATATAGACAGACTTTAATGCATTGTCTGAACTGAGATGGCACCTCTTTTCTGTAAAACCTTAAGTTATCTCTGGAATGTAACTTGAAAGAAGTTCTGGGATTTGCATATTAATGAATCAAAACCTGCAACCCCATTTGAAGAGATGGAAGACTTAACAGCAATCCAGGTTTGTTTAATTTATCCCATCAATTGTATGACACTATGACCTTTTGCTATACATTCTGTGTCCAAATAAACCTGTTGGACTATAACGTGGTGCCGTGTGATTTTTAACCATGTTCATGATGGTGTTGATCCTACTCTGATATTGACAGTCACATGTTATCAGAACTTACTGAAGGGAAGAATGGAAACACTACTAGGGAGCTGTCATTGGAATAATGCAAAGAAATAATTAACTGAGATTGAAGGAGAGTTACTTGTCTAATCAGATAAGATGTTCTGCAGCAGCTTCAGAGCAGAAATCTAGCTAGACAGAGCAGCCTCTAGATTTGGTACAGATATGCAATGTCTAAGAGAAAGCACGATAGATAGAATCCATGAGGGGTTAGCAATGGAGTAGCATAGTGCATTGGTACAGATAACAGCATTAGGCAGGCTCGCATTACGAATTGTTCACAGTTGAAGTAAGCCACTTAGAGAGAAACTAACAGAAGGATGTGCAAATAGCATGACATAAGGGAGAATGTGAGGAGGTTTGTTTGGAGCTATACACCAGCATGGACCAGTTGACCTGAATGGTTTGTTTTTATGCTGTTAAACTCAATATTTGGGATAAGGAAGTTGGATGTATGGACTCAGTATTGTAGTCTAATAAGATTGGGCTTGAATGACATATGAGTGGAAGTTCAGCAAGTGAATGGGGAACAGCATGATATACAGATGGCTGAAGAGTCAATATACCCTGGAGCCTCTGCTTATGTTACAGGCACATATGGATTCATGGAGTCTTTCAGGGTATCTGACAGAAGACCTCAACTACAATGGAAATCTGGGACATTTTCAAACAAATAAATGCGAAGCTTAAATATTTGCAGAACGTTATGGTAGCATTCTGATGGGCCATAAAGCTTAATGAAACAATTAGCAGCTGGAGATTGGTGAAGTATTTCTTTAATTCTATCCCAGTATTATCACAATGCTGGTCCCATCCTCATGATAGAGAAATGACAGATTTTGCAAAATATTTACAGCATATCATTTGTGAAACTACAATAAAGATAAGCATTTCATACAGAGAATCATTAATCATGGAACAGATCACTCATGCTCTTATTGAATGGTAGAGCGATTTGAAGGGGCTGAATGGCCTACTTCTGCTTTGATTTCATACATTCCCCTGGAACATACGATTGTTTAAAGGGGAGCGATCTGTCTGAGAGGCAGGGGTCATGATTTCCATTTCCACCTGAGACTTGAATTTGTGCTTTGGGACTGCTGACCTCACTGTACTGAGGGAAAGCTGTAACTTCCGAGCTGCTGCCTCACTGATGAAATATTCTCCCAGGCTAAAAGAAAGATCCCACGGCATTATTTCAAACAGAAGCCGATGAGCTCTCCTTGGTGTCTCGGTCAATATTTATCTTTCAACCAATGCCGCGACAAAAGATGACCTCATCATTGGTCCAGCTCTGACTCTAATCAGGCAGTGGTTGCACACTTGTCTTTATGGGAGAACCTTCTCATTTGAAGCATTTTATCTGAATCCAGGCATCCAGGAAACTAGGAGTAAATGACAAGCTTTTTTTCCGAACAGAAAATGCCATATTCTGGCCACTTTGAAAGTGACTGAGAAAAGAGAATGGTTTCAGCTCAGTATGTGATTAGGGTGACAGGTGGTGACGGAGCAGGCGAGGCTGGCAAGTGGGTAAGGGGGTTAAGATGCCATTTGAGTGAGGGAGCTAGTGTGGCAGGTAGGTGAGGGGTTGGGTGTCAGGTGGGTGAGATGCAGTGAGGGAGATTGGGGGCAGGTGGGTGA
>NC_057730.1:38344946-38348444 GCF_004010195.1 Chiloscyllium plagiosum
GGTGGGTGAGGAGGGTTGAGGGGGTTAGGGTGGCAGGTGGGTGAGGAGGGTTGAGGTGGTCAAGGTGGCAAGTGGGTGAGGAAGGGTGAGGGGGCTAGGGTGGCAAGTGGGTGAGGAGGGGTGAGGGTGGTAGGGTGTCAGGTAGGTGAAGAGGGATGAGGGGGTTAAAGTGACAGGTGGGTGAGGTAATCGATATGTGCTTAGGGTCGATTGGGGGAGTGGTCTGGTCGGGTTCGTGGGTCGGTTCTGGCAGGGCTTTGAAATCTCGGAGTCTACCCCAGCCCGTTCTAGACACACGACATTTGCCTCCAGGAAATTTCTACTCTCTGCCAATGACCACGGAATGAGTTGCAGCAACGGGAAACTCTTGTTTATCCTGGTGCAACACCAATCTTTCAATTAGAAAATGGGTCCATTATTCTGTGGAAGTTTGCTGTGAGGGCATTGGATGACATGTTTTCTACATTGTATCATGACTACACCTCAGAAGTATTTCCTGGGTCAGTAAAATGCTTTACAATGTCCTAAGGCTGTGGAAGATTTAATAGAAGTCCAAGTACTTTTTCTAGATCCTAATCCAATGCTTAAAACAACTTATTCTGTCACGGGAGACTCTTCTCTGGACCTTGACTTGACTTACCCAGGCACTTGTATTATTCAACTAGATATGCACCATTGGGTTTTAACAAGCTGTCCTGTTCCCTAGATGACAATTCTCAGGAAATATCACATGAAATGCTCCATTGTATGCACACCGTCACAGGAATCCATCACTGGGAATTGCCAGCAGCCTCTCAGACTGCCTGTGTCCCTGTACATGCTCACAACTCCTGGCTGTCACTCACTTATTTTGCACAATGATTGAAAAGCCCTTCACATTTCTGACTGCCATCACATGTGAGACAGGAGTGAGGCTATTGTAGGACACCCATTGCCTTTCTTTTCTGGTCTCAATCCTTAAACCCAATGCAAAAGCCATTTCTTTCTCTTTGAGTCTTTCAACACTGTGTGCCATATACTCTGTGCAGCTTTTATTAGTTCAGAGGTGCCTCAGTGAAATTCCCGTTCTCCAATCAATCCACCCTCTTCAATTGAAATAAGGTCACCTCCTCACCCCTTCCCTTTCTTTCCACAACAACGATGTGATCCCCCTTGTCCTCAATTACCACCCCACTGGCATTCGAATCTGAAGGATCATTATCTGCCATTTGTGATAACTCCAGTGCCCCTGACTTGTCAACTGAGGCCTTGGCTCACTCACCCTCCCCTCCCAACACCTTCCCATAGCTTGTTCTCATGCAATCGCAGAAGGTGCAAAGAGGTGTCCCTTTACCTCCTTCCTCCCCACTATCCAAGATCTGGGCATAACCTCCAGTGATCTAGCACTTCATTCATTCTAGTCAATTGTATTCGCTGCTCGCAATGCAATCTGGTCTATATTGCGAAGATGAAATATGGACTGAGTGACTGCCTTGCAGAACACCTGTACTGATCGGTAAAAATGACTCTGAGCTTCTGCTTGCTTGCCACTTGAGCGAACACGACTATGTTCCTGCGCTATTATTTCTGTCTCAGGCCTGCTACAGTGCTCCAGCAAGGCTCGAAGCAAGTTGGAGGAGCCATGTCTCATCATCCATCCAGGTACCTTACAGCCCTCATAACTCAACATTGAGTTGAACAATTTCTGAACGTGAGCAGCCTCCTCCGTGTTGGTAACCCACCCCCGGTGTCCAGTTTGGTATGAGTTGCTCCCAGACACCTTCTGTTCTGTCAAGGGGTCAATGGCCTCAAATCGTTAACTTTGTTTACTCTTCACACATGCAGCCAGACCTGCTGTGTTTTTCCAGCATTTTCTGTTTTTTGTTTTACCTCTGACCTCCACTGGGTCCAAAACTAATCACTTTTGATTTCTGACTTCGGAACAGTTGTAATTCACCTCCTATTGCAGTAAGCATAGCAAACTGAAGTGTGGTTCCAGCTGGAGATCAGCTCAAAGCTCAAAAAAAGTAGCAATTTTGAGAGTTAAAGGTATTCGATATGAATAATCGCAGATCATGCACAAATGTAATCAAAACTAAATGATTTCTGCCTTAGATCCAAAATCTTTCAGTTCTAATACAGTTATCAGCGGATAGAGATTTATATTCCTCTGTGTGTTATAAATAACTATGGTTGATAATTATTCACTACATTTAATTAAAATATCGAATTTTATTGCTAATTTAATGGTGTCATTTCACAATTAATTAAGTTACTCATTGGTTTTAATAATTACTTACCATATTGTCTGCACTTAATAATTGAATCGCTCATTACATTAAACAAACCATATCTGGGATAAAGTTCATGGATTAATTAGTTCCTCACTAAAATTAAGAATGAAATTTCTCTCTGTACTTATTAATTTATTGCTTTGGACGTTCAATCTGGGTGCAATAGCAAGAGAGAACATGCAATAATCCCATATTTTTCTCCTTTTATTCTTCCTATTTCTCATTGTATGTCTGTCTGATGTTAGGACCCATTGAAATCAGCATCAATAAGTAAGAAATGGAAAACAAGTGTAGTATCAGCAGAGATTGTTAGGACATTTAAAATTATTCCAAATGGTAATGCCCCTGAGAAAGGCTTTGGGAGCTTGTATTATGTTGAATGTGCCACATGGGTGCAAGTTGTTGTTGCTATTCAGGCTATTTGTGTATGGGATAATGCACAGTAATTCAATACAGTTTTTCAGACCACTGCAATACAATTCGTTTGAAGTAGATCTTAAATGGGTCAACAAACTGTGCTCTGTGTTACACAAGTAAGTTAGGTGTCTGGATAAACGTTCCTTTTGCCTTTTAACAGAGCCTGCCTAACAACGTTTCTCCTTTTGGGTCCTTGGAAATGCTGTTCAAAGTGTTCCTTTAAGTATGCCTTTTATCCCTGGCAGTACCAGACTTAAAAGCTCCTTTGCTGCATTCTCTTTATAGTGCATAAAAATAGATTTACCATTTGACAGTGATCGCTTTCTGTGCCCTACGACTAGATTGGATTGAATAAGTCCAGAATATTAGTTCAATATTGAACAGAGGGCACAAATTAGAATCAGTGACACATAGTTTAAGATAGAATTTGGATTCTTTATTGTCCAATAGAAAATGCTGATTTGTCATAGATGGCAATGACAACATTAATTTAGCCGCATACACTAATCATTTGAAAATGCCTCACACCCTCTTTAGGAAATTGTGTGTGTGCCTGTCGGGTGGGTGGATGTGTGGATGTTTGTGTGTCTGTCAGGTGAGTGGATGCATAGATGTGAGTGTGTGTCGGGTGGGTGAATGTGTGGATATGCAGATGTGTGTGTGTGTCTGTTGGATGGGTGGATGTGTAGATGTGTAGATATGTGTGTGTCTTTCGGGTGGATGGATGTGTAGATGTGTGTGTGTCTGTCGGGTGAGTGGATGCGTAGGTGTGTGTGTTGGGTGGGTGGATGTGTGGATGTGCAGATGT
>NC_057730.1:38348724-38360180 GCF_004010195.1 Chiloscyllium plagiosum
TGTGGGTGAGTGGATGTGTAGATGTGTGTGTATGAGAGTTGAGTGGGTGGATGGATATATGCATGTGTGTGTCTGTGGTGGGTGGACGTGTAGATGTGTGTGTATGTCTGTCGGGTGGGTGGATGTGTTGATGTGTGTGTGTGTCTGGGAATCTGTCTATGTGTCTGCATTTGTGTATGTACATAGGGAGGGTGGGTGTCTGTGTGTGCGTGTCCAGCAATAAAACTCACATTAAAAAAAAACTCACATTCGGATTTTGATCTTGCCATTTCAGCAACAAATGCATGGGGAGGTTAAAGTTCACACTCAATCCTGTGTGAATATGAGTTTAGAGCCTTTCAGTTCCATAATTCTGTATACTGCTCATTTCTTTAATTTACGAACCAGAAATCCAATTAACAGCATCTGGATACCCAATTAGCCACATGTGGCTTGTAACATGTGTATTGGACATCATTGACAAATTGCTTTATCTCATCACTCAAAATCCCAAAGTGCTCCCCATTACTCATTTTTAACCTATAATTCTGGAAAGTTACAGTTGTTATGTTGGCAACAAAGCTTCAAAAAACAGCAAGTGAGGAGAATAATATTATCAACAAGGATTTGTATTGATTTTTTTTTATTCACTCATGTTTAGCTCTATAACTGTAGGAAAACAACTCAATACACTTCACAAATGCATAATAAAAATAAATAAATCAGACGTTGAGGCAAGACAGGTATTGGGAGAACTATTTAAACATTCGATTAAAGACATGAGACAGAAGGAATTTATAGTAGTTTAAGGCGGTGGGAGGATTAAGGGGCAAACTCATAGAACCCTATAAAATTCTAACAGGACAATACAGGATAAACACAGGATAAACAAAATGATGGGGAGTCTAGAACTAGGTATCTAAAGATTCGGGGCAAGCCATTTAGGATTGAGTTGAGGAGAAATTTCTTCACCAAGAGAAGGATGAGCCTGTGCAATTCTCTGTGGAAAGGGGCTGAAGCCTAAATTTTAAATATTTTTCAAGAAGGAGTGAGATATAGTTCTTAGGGCTAGAGGCATCATTGGTTATGAAGAGAAAGTGGTAACAGAGTTTGATGATCAGCCATGACGAAGTAGGCAGGGTCAAATGTCCTACATCTGTTCCTATTTTCATTTTTTGTGCGGAATTTGAAGTTTAGGCATCGTAAGGGTTGAGGCGCAGGTGGGTGGATGCATAAGAGGCTAAAGTTGGAGGAATGGATACTTAGTGGGGAAGAATAGTGGAGTTATGAGACTAAAGGTCATTGTAGAGATAGGGCCAGGATGAGATTCTAAAGATATTCAAATACTCGGATAAGAAATTCAAGCTTGGCATACTGAGGGTTCAGAGGCTAAAAATGAACATGGCTGATGGGACAGTGGGCCTTAGTGTGGGTTCGGGTCTAGTTTTGGAAGAGCTGCTGTTTAAGAATAGTGTAGCATGTGACTCATAGGACACCAGTGGAGTATCTGAGCACGGAGATGATAAATGTCCTATTGAGAGTTTCACAGGCAGGTGGGCAAGCTAAAAGTGGACATGTTGATGTTACAGAAGTAGAAGTAGCTAGTGTTTCTGAAGCAGGAGGTCAGAGAATGGAAGTTTAGTTCGGGATTGAATAAGATGACAACATTGTCAACAGTTTGATTGGATTGATGGGGTTAATGGAAAAGAACTCATAGAAAACGTAATGGTTGCATGATGTAGAGTGAAAGGTTGATATTGCCAAATGTAACCACATAAAAACCCACTTGCTTTGTCAAATAACTTAGCAATTCTCATGCTGGACAGTCCGTGACATGGACATTCATAGTCCTGCTGTAGGAGTAAAACATTGGCAGGATGTAACTGGATTCATGCAAGAATAGAGATAGGATGAGAAGCCACAAAGGTACTAGACCAGCATTTATATACCGTATCATCCTTAATATAGTACAACTTCCCAAGGCCCTTCACAAGAGCATTACCAGAGCCTGACACCAAGTTACATAAGGAAACATTAGGACAGATGAGGGTTGGAAGAGTTTCTGAAAGGAGGTGACAATGTAGACAAGTTTAGGGAAGAATTCTAGTTACTTGAATATTCTCATTGATTTTGTTCAAGGGCCAGACTTGATTGAATGGCTTGGATTTTTGCCATGATGGAGACCTTCTCTGTCGTGGTGAAAACCACAAATACAACCAAAAGTCAGATGTCCTGACTCCATGATGGCACTTACTATTTTTCTGGGGTTGGGGGGGTGGTGGGGGGAGCAGATGAGGGCTATTGAGGGCCATGGGTATTAGATACAGGGGCACTGATTGGACCCTGTGTGTAGGGAGAGGGTATAAGTTGGCATAGCTTGGCATGAATGGGGCATAAGGAATGTGCGGGATTGAGGGGATGTGAGGATTGGAGGCTGCAGGCTTTTCTAATGTTTTATTCTCCTTTTAGAAGTGTCATCATGGTGGAGAGTTCCTTCTACCCAGTTCACCTCCTCACCCATTCCTGAATTGTCCACTCTAACTCTCAGGGAATCCTGCCAATCCAGAACAAAAGTCCCAAATTGTTGGCAAACAGATGACTGCACTTGCTATAAAACAAAGGCATCGCTTCAAAAGTACTTCATTGGTTGTAACTGACTTTGGACAACTTGAGGTCATGAAAGGTCGTGTATAGCAGTAAGCTGGCTTTCTTTCTGTCTTCAATAGACTCTTTGTGTGCCCAATGACTCATTGCTGCATTGTTTCATTATTAAAGTTCTACTCATCTTAAGTAAAAGTGACTTGACTTTGGAGTCAAATGTCTTTTGATTTCTTTCCTTGCAGAGATTCAATTTGTCAACTTGAATTGTCATTTTGGTTCAAGAAATAGCAAATTATTTGAGACGAACCAAGGAACACTTTATTTAGCTGCTGATGTTGCAGAACCAGTGATAGCAAAATACCTAGTGACACTCGCACTGGGAAATGGGTTCTTATCTATCAATCCATCACTTACTCTTCACTGTCAGCAATAAGCAGTACATTCAGATCAGAATGTATGTCATTTAGGAGCTTTAATGGTTAGCTATAATATACAGCATTATGATTGTAGTGTCTTTGAAATATTGTCAGATTGGTTAAGAAAGAAACAATCTGCCCTAGAATCCCGACAGTGTGGAAGGAGGCCTACAGAGTATCCATTGATAAGGCATTTTGAAGGCCTTATGCTTGAAACATTGACTCTCCTGCTCCTCGAATGCTGCCTGATTGGCTGTAGCTTTTCAGCGCCACACTTTCTGACACTGATGAGGCACCCCTCCCTATCTCCGTAACCCTGCATTTCCCATGGTTAATCCACCTAGCCTGCACACTATGGACAATTTTTGTATGGCCAAAACACTTAAACTGCACATATTTAGACTGCGGGAGGAAACCAGAGCACCCAGAGGAAACCCACGCAGACACAGGGAGAATATGCAAACTCTACACAGATAGTCACCTGAGGGTGGAATTGAACCCGGGTCCTTAATGCTGTGAGGCAGCAGTGCTAGCCACTGAGCCACTGTGCTAGCCCTATAGATTCACATATATATTAGGATGAGTTTAACTCATGTTTGCATAGATTTTTTTGTTCCGCTTTTCACTGTGTTACATATACATTGTGAATGAGGACAAACTGAGGAAAAAAACTTAGGTGGCTCCCCCTCATCCCAAGTGAGTGGCACAGAGTATATTGGAGAGAGAGAGGAGCATACTTCTGGTAGTGTATCATATTTCAAGTAATCCTGGATAAAATCATGTGATCTTTATACACTTACGTTATATGCTACACAACTACAATGATATCATGTTGGCCAATGCCCTATTTAAGTATCTATATGAATGACTGTAGTCACAGAAACTGATGCAGCTAATTGCCTGAAACCTCTGATATCGGAAGCTTTTGATCAGATGAGCTTCAACTAGTTTTCTAATTTTCTACCACCAAAATCTGAAGCCTTTTATTATGGAAGCCACTGCTGCTAACCATGCTGTGGGGTTGCTTCCAACAGGGTATTTTACCTGATGCAGCAATACTTATGGTTTCTTCCATAACATAAGAATCTGGTTGTGGATATCATAATATTGAAGACTCCAACAGACATTCGTTGCAGCTAGCTATTATATACAAACATTATATTCACAGGCCCAGAGTTTAGATAGAGCAACTATTTCCAGTAGCATTTCATGCTTCAAGTGAACCTTTGGTAGGATGGAGTATAAGATACTTATAACCTCAGGTCACATACTATGATATAGAGATTATATCATGAACATGTCACTGAAAGTTATGTTGAAATATTTATGCATCAAATTGAAATGCTTCTCTTTGCATAATTTAATTGAGATTGAAGGCTTTGTTTCAGGAACATCAGTAATTAAAAACTGTTGTTCCAATGCAGAGATATTGGAAGGTATCAGTGTGGGTGGCACAGTAGCTCAGTGGTTAGCTCTATTACCTCACAGCACCAGGGACCTGGGTTTGATTCCTGTCTTGGGCAACTGCCTGTGTGGAGTTTGCACATTCTCCCTGTGTCTGCGTGGGTTTCCTCTGGGTGCTCTAGTTTCCTCCCGCAATCCAAAAGATGTGCATGTTAGGTGAATTGGCCATGCTAAATTGCCCATCATGTTCAGGGATGTGTAGGTTAGGTGCATTAGTTAGGGGAATGTGTCTGGGTGGGTTACTGTTTGGAGGGTCGGTATCAACCTGTTGGGCTGAATGGCCTGTTTCCACATTGTAGGAATTCTATTCCAGATGTTGAATTTTAATTCTCAGGTAGTTACCCTGACAAAGCCTTTTCCTGGCATGACATTGAGTCCCTCCATTAGACATTCTTTACATATTCATGTGAGTTTAGTTGCTGTCAGGTTAGGTAACTTTCAAAGTGTTACAACTCCTTTCTAAATGTTTTTCTCTTAACTACAAAATCCAAAATTTTTAAGTCAGTCAATTAGATTTTAAAGATGAATAGTTTGTATTTTATCATCATGACACATTGTTGTCAGGATAAGTAGTTTCAACTTTAGGATTTATGGATTAATGTGAAGAAAGTTGTGAAGTATAATGTTACTGACTGAGGCATTCGCAGCAAAGTAAAGTTGATGCCTTGTTTGCTTTATGGAAGGATTGATGTGCTAGCGGTTCGTCGATACATGAAACTAGGAGGTCAAAAAACTGACAAATCTGGATTTGAAGCTCCATGGTACTGTCCTAATTTGGCTTAATCCAAGCCTCAGCTTTCATTCTACTTCTTCATGGAACAACTGAGATCAGGAAGAGGAACCTCTGCTCCTTAGACCTTTAGCGGTAGGTTATAACCTGTATAAACCACACACTAAGGGTTTTAATGGTACAGTATGTTACAGTCCTATACAATCTGCAGGTCAGGGTTTTACTAAGATGGGGTGGTAATAAGATTTATGATCTTGGAGGTAATAGGACACCGGGGAACCCATTATACTGGGATTAAAGACCATTGAGAAGGTAATTCTGTGTCAGGCACCAAGATTCAATTGTCACTGAATCACTTTGCAGTTATGGTATCTACAGGCAAGTAATTATTCAAGTGTCTTAGTGAAGGCAGGAAGTAGAAAATCTCAACTAGATTAGTCACACATCACTCATTTATGGATCAATTGGATTAATATCAACCCAGGGCTGATTCATGTTATGGGTTTGCACTAAGCCAGTGGATTCTCATGACGCAGTGGTAGTGTCCCACCCTCTAAGTCAGGACATCTGGGTGCAGGTCCCATCTGCCCAAGACATGGGACATAACATGTTCGCACAGGTTGATTAAAAACATCTACTACCCAAGATCAAAATATTTCAAACTAAAAAGAAATGTACTGAGCCAGTAGGAGCTGTTGTGGTGCAGTGGTAGTGTCCCTACCTTTCAGCTGGAAGGTCCAGGCTCATGTCGCACCTGCTCCAAAGGTGGGTAAAAATACACCTCTCTTTCTGAACCGGTGGATTAGAAAATACCTGTTCAAAGACAACTTAAAAGTCACCAAACCCCTATACTTATTGCATCTCCACGTCTTGTGAAAGTGAAGGTATTTTTAAGTGTCAAAATCTACTGTGAAAGGAAAAGAAATTGTAAGTTATTTAGTTTTGGGTATTGTGCTTTGACTTGTGTTATTGTGGAATCAGACTGTTTGAATTGTGGCCATTTTACCCATTGAAGGGCAAGAATTCTACTGAAATTTAGCTACCCATGGATAACTTTTCTCCCTTATTTCAATGTATACAATCCACTGAACAAAGACAATTATCGGAACATTTAAAATAACAATGCATGGTAGATGCTCCTTTTAGGCCTCACTAAAATCTGAAACTACGAAAAAAAGGCAAATATTCACATGGAAACAGCAGTGAGAAAGCAGACAGACTGGGAATGAGTGAAGTTAACCCATCTGGTTAACTATTGTCCTTTAGGGACGGAAATCTGCCATCTTTACCCGGTCTGGCCTACATGTGACTCCAGACACACAGCAATGTGGTTGAGTCTCAACTGCCCTCTGGGCAAGTAGGGATGGCAAATAATAATGGCCTGGCCAGTGACATCCACACTTTGTGAATGAATAAAAATAAAGTTCAATCTGTAAACCATTCTGAGTCGTTGAGTCTCAGCCCATGAATGGCAGAGTGGAGGGGTGTATAATTGGCCTCAGTGGATGACTGCTTAGTTAGAAGGGTTTGGGGTTTGACTGGGGAAATGAGCCAGATGTCTTGCCTCTGTTGCAAACGACAGGCCAAGACTCCTCTGTTTCTCTCATGCTGGCACTTGCTCTGACCAGGAGTAGTTACTTGCTCGAAGTATTGGTGGAAGCATGTGTCAACAAGAGTCAATGCAATGAAAAAGGCAGGAACCAGAATTGGGAGGTGGGTTCAAAAGTAAGCTTGGAAAAGTCTTCAGCAAGAAAAGATTTGCAGAAATTGAGACCATGTACCAAACTGTTAAACAAGATATAACAGCATTGTTGCCTCTTCCTTGACGTATATTTCTGGTCCTCTCATGATTTGCATCTTTGCTTCCCATTAATCATTTCTTGTCACTTGTACACCTGACAGTTTGATAAATTTAATTCCTGAGCAAAAGAAAATGAAATGTTAATATTTAGTGACAAGAGGAACAAAAATAATTCAATTACCACTAATTACAGAAAGCATCTAAAAGGAAGTTGAATCTGGAAAATATTTATAATTTGTGATGCATACTAAATGTCTCCCTGCCTCACAATTATCTTTAAAGGCCCTTGCCTCAATCTCTTTATGATGTGGATGTGCTGGTGTTGGACTTGTGGACAATGCTAAAAATCACACAACACCAGGTTATAGTCCAACAGGTTGCACTCTGAAAGCTAGTGCTTCCAAATAAACCTGTTGGACTATAACCTGGTGTTGTGTGATTGTTAACTCAATCTCTTTATACAGACCTATGTGGCAATGGAGGAGATTTCCATCAAATTGCCCTACCTTGCAAATTAAAATTGTGTTGGCAAGGGAGGGGCAGGTGAGATCTGGCAGATTCTCAAAAATATTACTCCATTTGTGTCATGGTTTCCTATTTTCTCAAAAATGTATCTGGAAGAATTGTAGCTGCCTATGAAAACATAATTCATAATACATTCTGCTTTCACAAATGACAAAGGCTATTTGGTGCATTCAGAGCGGCTTTTTCCTTGTTATTCCCAACTTTAGATGGAGGTGGGAATGGGGCGCTTGTTTGTGAGTCCACGGCAAGGGAAAACAAAAACATTCCCTTTATTTTTAATGTGGGTTACCTAATCATTTAATTGCTCAAGCCCTTTTCAGTCTTTTAGATCAAGTGTGCACTCGCAGTAACTTAAAGATGGCTGCCTTCCACATGGCCTGGATTGGAACATGTTCCAATGAAACTAAATTGAAGCTCAAGGAAGAGCAACTCATCTTTTGGTTAGGCACTTCTCCCCAGGACCTCCCACTGCTACCTGGCATTTGTCGCTTCATCCCTCGTGTCCTGTCTTCCACTTAATCTTCTTTCTTGTTCTTTCCTCAATTCCCGCCCCCTACCCATTTTCTAGCTGTGAACCCACCTAAAATTTCCTACAATTCTAACGTTTCCCGATTCTAATGAAAGGTCATCGACCTTAAATTTTAATCTGTCTTCTCTATTGATGCTATCAGATTTCTGTATTTAGTTAAGATTTCCAGCATCCACAGTATGTTGCTTTTGGACCAGTTTTGCTTTATGATTTGCCTCCAGTTGATGTGACAGTGGTTACGTTATCCCTCATAAAGTAAGAAACTGGGTACAGACATTGTGATATTGAAGAATCGAACAGACATTTATTACAGCTAGCTATTATACACAAGCATTAGGTTACAACAGAGTAGAGTAGTATTGAGCAACATGCTTCCGGTAGCGTGTCCTGTTTCAAGTGATCCTGGGGAAAGTGGAAGTGTGTGACTGGAAAGTAAAGATCTCAAATAAAGGTATGAATACTTTCCACTTTTAGATCATGTGCTGCTATACATTAATGATATCATGAGCATGTCTCTCAGGTACATTAATTAGGAGAATAGGTCTGGGTGGGTTGCTCTTTGGAGGGTCTGTGTAGACTTGTTGGGCCGAAGGGCCTGTTTCCACACTGTAGGTAGTCTGATCTAATCTAATCTAAAAGTACACTGACATTCTAATTGTGAGACATCATCTCATACTCTGTATCTGATTCAGTGCTGTACTTGTGTGAGAAATGGGTGGGCAAATGAAAAGTGGTTTCGTGTAACGTACTATTGTGAAAAAGTTTTCAATTTAATCTTCAAAACTGGTTTTCTCCAAATGATTGATAATAATTGATTAAAGAAGCTGTCAGTGTTGAAAACCCCCTTGGCTCAAACATCGATGGTATTAGAGGTACAGTGTAATTCCAATGCCGTTGTGAGTGCTGCACGCTGAGGGATCGTTTAGCCTAATTCCTGAAACAATGTTCCTTCATTGACATTAATATATTATCCATAAAGTAATTATTTTTTAAAGTGCAATTATTGTTAAAATGCTGCTGCCAAGTGGACACAGAAAGCTCCTGCAAATTGCATTTTTAAAGTATTGATCGAGAGATTAGCATTGGTCAGTATATTGGGGAGACATTCTCTGTTCTCCTTCAGAATTGTTCCATGGGACACCTGAGAGGAAAGACTGAGCTCCGGTTTAAATTCATCTCAGAAAGGTTTCCTTTAAGCCATAAGGACACTAACTCAGTATCGATCACTTTCAAAGGCCTGCCTTTCATGCTTCCTCTTATTAGCTGATGTAGTCATGCAACCGTGCCACATTCTGAAACACAGATTGCAAAGCTTTGATTGGTTTAACTGGTTCCTCGGCTGGTGAGGTAACACCCAAGGATGACAAATGGTGCTGCTAAGAATGATGAGCCTACAATTGCATTTATTGGAACATCGTCACAGTAGTTATGTTTTGCTGGCCTCAGGATTTTTCATAGCTTGCCTGGAATGCAACCATTTTCTCCCACCCCCTAATACACACACACACACACACACCCAATGCCTCTCACAAAAAAAAGAGATGATCTGAAACTGAAAGTGAAGGATTGGAGGCACGGTTTGAGCCAGGAGAATCTGACACAAATTCAATATCCTGGGAGGCAATAAAGGAAGCTCAAATGATGAATGAGGCTCTATGAAGATGTTCAGAACAAGTGTAGCTGTACAGAGAATAAAAATGTCCCATCCAATCACCTTGCTTCATTTATTTCAGGAGTGTTCAATCTGGGGGGAATTCAGTCTTATGAAATTGCATGTCTCACCCATTTGCCTCCATAGTGTTTCGAGAGCTCCCTCAGATCAGAAGCCTTGCAGGTTTCTTATTGTGTCCAATGGATGGCTAGTGACAGGAGCCCCTTCAGTATGATTGACAATGGTATCTTTCATACTGACCATTCCTAGGAAGTGATTTAACCACCAGTCTGTTAAATTGAAGGTAATTGTGTGCTCTGGATTTTCACCAAGAGTGTAAAGTATTCCCTATCCAGTCTGCTGCCTCATTGAGTTCAAGAACCTCGCTGTTGACAGAAGGGGGAGATGTTATCCTAGTAATCTGTGCTGGAATCAGTGCCAGGATGGTTACAGAGAGAGGAAGTAAAACTGCTCTTCATTGGTAGCATGGAACAGGTGATAATGAATAAGTCACCACGTTTACAGCTTTTTAGAAAAGAAAATCAGGTGAGATGCAAATTGAACCAAAGAACTGTGGATGCTGGAAATCTGAAACAGAAACAGAAATTGCTGGAGAAACTCAGGTCAGGCAGCATCTGTAGAGAGAAAGCACACTCAATGTTTCAGGTCCAGTGACCATTCTTCAGAACTGAGAACAGAGGTGTAAAATGGGCTGCCATTTCATTGTCACCCCTTTTTTATTCTCTAGAGAGGTTAAGAGTCTGATGAATCCAATGCTTTTTAAAGATTTCCAGATCACTTTCTGTGATATTGTGAAAGTTTTAATAAATTAATTGATGTTACAATGATTGAATGAGAAGGGAAGTGAGCGGAAATGTTTCTGATGCAGTGCGTTTTGAGAAGTATAAGGGTGTTGGAAGCAGATTCAATCATGACTCTCAAAAGGAAATTGGAATATATAAAGTATAA
This sequence comes from Chiloscyllium plagiosum, assembly GCF_004010195.1. Lineage (NCBI taxonomy): Eukaryota > Metazoa > Chordata > Chondrichthyes > Orectolobiformes > Hemiscylliidae > Chiloscyllium > Chiloscyllium plagiosum. The sequence goes on from NC_057730.1 coordinate 38,359,390, forward strand.
ATGCTTGAAACTGAAAACAATTGGATGGGTATGGGGAAAGAAAATGGAAGTGGGACGAATTGGATAACTTTTCCAAAAAGCCACCACAGGTATATCATGCTGAATGGCACCTGATATAACCCCACACAGGCCGGTATCCCATCACCAAGTCATTTATACATGCAGAGTCCTTGATATTGGTCCAGCCTCCTCAGAGCCAGTTCTTAGTATACAGAATCCCAGACACATTTGTTTATATCTGTCAGCTAGGGCAACCTGATTGGAACAGATTAACAGCCCCAATCATGGAACCCCTATTCTATGAGATCCATCTGACTGACTTCATTCTAATCACTAGGGGACCCATTTGTGTTGTGAGAATCTAAAAACTGCCCATTTGCCTAAAGAACTGAGCTGAGGTGAAAGAAGGTTGCTACAGACATATATACAAAATAGGTTTGCAGTGTCTAGTGAGCATTGTTCACTGGCCAGATATTTGAGAGTGCTACTGCACCAAAGTAAAATAACTAAAACACAATTGTAAAGCAATAAGAATAACTTTCTGTTCATTCTGTTTCTGACGAATCTACGGTGGAGAGCATCGTCAACCACGTCTGAGGGGAAATTGCGGTCTTTGAAGAAGGAGGCCATCTGGGTTGTTCGGTATTGGAATTGGTCCTCCTGGGAGCAGATGCGGCGGAGGCAAAGGAACTGGGAATATGGGATGGCGTTTTTACAGGGGGCAGGGTGGGAGGAGGTGTAGTCTAGGTAGCTGTGGGAGTCGGTCGGTTTGTAGTAAATGTCCGTGTTGA
>NC_057730.1:38361076-38372229 GCF_004010195.1 Chiloscyllium plagiosum
TTAATCCGAGAGCGTAGGGGAATGAAGGTGAGGCCTCTGCTGAGGACTGATCTTTCATCCTCAGAGAGGGGTAGTTCTGGAGGGATGGTGAAAACATGGCAGGGCTGGGAGCTAGGACCTGGTGTGGGGCTGGAGCTGGGAGTGGGGGCGGGGTTGGCGTGGGGGCGGGGTTAGTTGCAGGTGCGGAGATCGGCATGGGGCGGGGTTAGGTGCGGGTGCGGAGATCGGCACGGGTGTGGAGATCGGCGCACGGGCGGAGATGCATGCGACGTGGTCGTTGTGCAGGTGAGTGACGTCACAGGGGGCGGACGTGAATGCGGTGACGGCAACGTCACAGGGGGCGGACGTGAATGCGGTGACGGCAGAAACAGTGTTGTTCCCGGTGGCTGTGGACCCCGCGGAGGCCGCGAATCTGTGGGCGATAGTTTTCCTGGCGATCATGGAGGCGTTTGTCTGGGCGGCGATTGTGGAGGCTGCACGGTCGGTGGGGGCGAAAATGACGTCAAGGTTCGCGGCAGCGGTTGCTGTAGCGACTGCGTGGTTAATGGTGCCTGAGCGGTTCCAGAGGCCGATGGAAGATTCTGGAACGGTTGAGGAATCCGGAGTGTGGGGGTAAGTACATGAATGTTTTTGGTACTTACTGTCTTTAATTTCTGATATGGCTAGGAAGAACTGTTTGTTTAGTGTATCGATTCTTCTGAGGATGAAGAACAGTAGAGGTCCTTTGCAAGTCTGTGAGAGTGTTGTCCTGAGCTGGGGTAAGGCTGACTGCAGGGAATGTAGGTAGCAGCGCTAGGCTGCAAACGTGGAGCAGAGGTATGGATTCTTCTGAGGATGAAGAACAGTAGAGATCCTTTGCAAGTCTGTGAGAGTGTTGTCCTGAGCTGGGGTAAGGCTGACTGCAGGGAATGTAGGTAGCAGCGCTAGGCTGCAAACGTGGAGCAGAGGATCCGGAGAGAGGTCTGTTGCTGGAGGCTTCGGATTTGTTGCAGGTACTGGTTGTCCTGGTTGGGTCCAACTTTTGTTGGTCTGAACATAGTCCGGAGTCCATGCGGGGTCAGTCGGTTCTGTAGACAGGTGCTGAGGAAGGAGATGTGACTGTGGTAGCGAGTCTGTTTCAGGACATGGCTGAAGAGCTTCAGGGCAGAGGAGATGACCTGGGGGGTGAAGTGAGAGAGGGACTCACTGAGATCCTTGTAGAGGGAGGAGGAGAGCTTCTTCAAGGAAGGCATCCTGAATCCTCGTGTATCATTGTGCAGGTTACAAGATGACCCTTTTGTTCTATTGTATCAATGTGCAGGTACAAGATTCCCCTTTTGTTCTATTGTATCAATGTGCAGGTACAAGATTCCCCTTTTGTTCATTTGTATCAATGTGCAGGTACAAGATTCCCCTTTTGTTCATTTGTATCAATGTGCAGGTACAAGATTCCCCTTTTGTTCATTTGTATCAATGTGCAGGTACAAGATTCCCCTTTTGTTCATTTGTATCAATGTGCAGGTACAAGATTCCCCTTTTGTTCATTTGTATCAATGTGCAGGTACAAGATTCCCCTTTTGTTCATTTGTATCAATGTGCAGGTACAAGATTCCCCTTTTGTTCATTTGTATCAATGTGCAGGTACAAGATTCCCCTTTTGTTCATTTGTATCAATGTGCAGGTACAAGATTCCCCTTTTGTTCATTTGTATCAATGTGCAGGTACAAGATTCCCCTTTTGTTCATTTGTATCAATGTGCAGGTACAAGATTCCCCTTTTGTTCATTTGTATCAATGTGCAGGTACAAGATTCCCCTTTTGTTCATTTGTATCAATGTGCAGGTACAAGATTCCCCTTTTGTTCATTTGTATCAATGTGCAGGTACAAGATTCCCCCTTTTGTTCTATTGTATCAATGTGCAGGTACAAGATGTCCCTTTTGTTCTATTGTATCAATGTGCAGGTACAAGATGTCCCTTTTGTTCTATTGTATCAATGTGCAGGTACAAGATGTCCCTTTTGTTCTATTGTATCAATGTGCAGGTACAAGATGTCCCTTTTGTTCTATTGTATCAATGTGCAGGTACAAGATGTCCCTTTTGTTCTATTGTATCAATGTGCAGGTACAAGATGTCCCTTTTGTTCTATTGTATCAATGTGCAGGTACAAGATGTCCCTTTTGTTCTATTGTATCAATGTGCAGGTACAAGATGTCCCTTTTGTTCTATTGTATCAATGTGCAGGTACAAGATGTCCCTTTTGTTCTATTGTATCAATGTGCAGGTACAAGATGTCCCTTTTGTTCTATTGTATCAATGTGCAGGTACAAGATGTCCCTTTTGTTCTATTGTATCAATGTGCAGGTACAAGATGTCCCTTTTGTTCTATTGTATCAATGTGCAGGTACAAGATGTCCCTTTTGTTCTATTGTATCAATGTGCAGGTACAAGATGTCCCTTTTGTTCTATTGTATCAATGTGCAGGTACAAGATGTCCCTTTTGTTCTATTGTATCAATGTGCAGGTACAAGATGTCCCTTTTGTTCTATTGTATCAATGTGCAGGTACAAGATGTCCCTTTTGTTCTATTGTATCAATGTGCAGGTACAAGATGTCCCTTTTGTTCTATTGTATCAATGTGCAGGTACAAGATGTCCCTTTTGTTCTATTGTATCAATGTGCAGGTACAAGATGTCCCTTTTGTTCTATTGTATCAATGTGCAGGTACAAGATGTCCCTTTTGTTCTATTGTATCAATGTGCAGGTACAAGATGTCCCTTTTGTTCTATTGTATCAATGTGCAGGTACAAGATGTCCCTTTTGTTCTATTGTATCAATGTGCAGGTACAAGATGTCCCTTTTGTTCTATTGTATCAATGTGCAGGTACAAGATGTCCCTTTTGTTCTATTGTATCAATGTGCAGGTACAAGATGTCCCTTTTGTTCTATTGTATCAATGTGCAGGTACAAGATGTCCCTTTTGTTCTATTGTATCAATGTGCAGGTACAAGATGTCCCTTTTGTTCTATTGTATCAATGTGCAGGTACAAGATGTCCCTTTTGTTCTATTGTATCAATGTGCAGGTACAAGATGTCCCTTTTGTTCTATTGTATCAATGTGCAGGTACAAGATGTCCCTTTTGTTCTATTGTATCAATGTGCAGGTACAAGATGTCCCTTTTGTTCTATTGTATCAATGTGCAGGTACAAGATGTCCCTTTTGTTCTATTGTATCAATGTGCAGGTACAAGATGTCCCTTTTGTTCTATTGTATCAATGTGCAGGTACAAGATGTCCCTTTTGTTCTATTGTATCAATGTGCAGGTACAAGATGTCCCTTTTGTTCTATTGTATCAATGTGCAGGTACAAGATGTCCCTTTTGTTCTATTGTATCAATGTGCAGGTACAAGATGTCCCTTTTGTTCTATTGTATCAATGTGCAGGTACAAGATGTCCCTTTTGTTCTATTGTATCAATGTGCAGGTACAAGATGTCCCTTTTGTTCTATTGTATCAATGTGCAGGTACAAGATGTCCCTTTTGTTCTATTGTATCAATGTGCAGGTACAAGATGTCCCTTTTGTTCTATTGTATCAATGTGCAGGTACAAGATGTCCCTTTTGTTCTATTGTATCAATGTGCAGGTACAAGATGTCCCTTTTGTTCTATTGTATCAATGTGCAGGTACAAGATGTCCCTTTTGTTCTATTGTATCAATGTGCAGGTACAAGATGTCCCTTTTGTTCTATTGTATCAATGTGCAGGTACAAGATGTCCCTTTTGTTCTATTGTATCAATGTGCAGGTACAAGATGTCCCTTTTGTTCTATTGTATCAATGTGCAGGTACAAGATGTCCCTTTTGTTCTATTGTATCAATGTGCAGGTACAAGATGTCCCTTTTGTTCTATTGTATCAATGTGCAGGTACAAGATGTCCCTTTTGTTCTATTGTATCAATGTGCAGGTACAAGATGTCCCTTTTGTTCTATTGTATCAATGTGCAGGTACAAGATGTCCCTTTTGTTCTATTGTATCAATGTGCAGGTACAAGATGTCCCTTTTGTTCTATTGTATCAATGTGCAGGTACAAGATGTCCCTTTTGTTCTATTGTATCAATGTGCAGGTACAAGATGTCCCTTTTGTTCTATTGTATCAATGTGCAGGTACAAGATGTCCCTTTTGTTCTATTGTATCAATGTGCAGGTACAAGATGTCCCTTTTGTTCTATTGTATCAATGTGCAGGTACAAGATGTCCCTTTTGTTCTATTGTATCAATGTGCAGGTACAAGATGTCCCTTTTGTTCTATTGTATCAATGTGCAGGTACAAGATGTCCCTTTTGTTCTATTGTATCAATGTGCAGGTACAAGATGTCCCTTTTGTTCTATTGTATCAATGTGCAGGTACAAGATGTCCCTTTTGTTCTATTGTATCAATGTGCAGGTACAAGATGTCCCTTTTGTTCTATTGTATCAATGTGCAGGTACAAGATGTCCCTTTTGTTCTATTGTATCAATGTGCAGGTACAAGATGTCCCTTTTGTTCTATTGTATCAATGTGCAGGTACAAGATGTCCCTTTTGTTCTATTGTATCAATGTGCAGGTACAAGATGTCCCTTTTGTTCTATTGTATCAATGTGCAGGTACAAGATGTCCCTTTTGTTCTATTGTATCAATGTGCAGGTACAAAATTCCCCCTTTTGTTCTATTGTATCAATGTGCAGGGACAAGATTCCCACTTTGTTCTATTGTATCAATGTGCAGGTACAAGCTACCCCTTTTTGTTCTATTGTATCAATGTGCATCTACATGATTTCCCCTTTTGTTCTATTGTATCAATGTGCAGGTACAAGAATCACCTTTTGTTCTATTGTATCAATGTGCATCTACATGATTTCCCCTTTTGTTCTATTGTATCAATGTGCAGGTACAAGATGTCCCACTTTGTTCTATTGTATCAATCTGCAGATATAAGATTCCCCTTTTTTTCTTTTGTTTCAATGCCAATGGTTATTAAATGTGAAGAAGCAAAGGTAACTGGATCTTCACTTCAGGATATGTAGCTGTTGTTTTTTTAAGATTCCACAGCGCCTACGTAATGTCAAGGTGACAGGATGCTTTCTCTCATCCAGAACAATTGGCATTGGTTATATTGTTATCATTAGGCTAGGGTTGATTTACTTTTGGATTTTAGTGTATTAAAATGTTAACCACCTGCCATGAAGGGGCTTGAATCTATTCCCAGAGCTTCCACACCACCTCCATATAACAAGATACAGCTTGTTGCATGTTAGTAAATACTTATAGGTTGCATTGCGGTGACAGATATTGTTGTAGAGAGTATGAGGAGACTCAGATAATTGGTCTCACTCCTTTGAGATCATGAGCTGGTCTGCCCACAAGTCCATATAAGCTCAGCATCATGGCTGCTGCTTCTGCCACTTTTCACTTTTCACCCTTTCATACCTATATGCAGCAGCTATCTCCACTGTCCCCACTTTGAGACACTGCAATACTCACTGACAAACCCAGGTACTCATCAAAATATGGAAGGTGCTGGAAACATTTAGCAGGTCAAGTAGTATCAGACAGAGAGGAAGGTGTGTTTAATGGTTCAGTTCAACGGCCTTTTCGTAAAAGTGCTGTAAATATGCGTTTACATCTGTCTCAATGAGCTTTGCACTGGCGTCTGCTGTCCAATGGAGTACCGCAGGGGTTAATGATGGGCCATTTATTGTTTGTTCAAAAAAAACAAGATAAGTATGAAAATGGGTGAATTGATAAGCATGTTTGCGATAACACAAAGATTGGCCGGGTGGTTGATCGTGAGGAAGAAAGTCTTACATTACAAGAAGATATAGGTGAGTTGGTCAGATAGGCGAATCTGTGGCAGGTGGGATTTAACCCTAGAAAGGATGAGGTGATGCACTTTGGAAAAGTAACAAGATGAAATGAATGACATGATTGCACTGCAAGGAGTTCAGGGGAGATTCACCAGGATGCTGCCTGGATTGGAGTGTTTCAGCGATGAAGAGAGGCTGACAGGTAGTTTTCTTCAGAACAGAGAAAGCTAAGGGGGCACCTGACAGATGTGATTAAGATTATGAGGGGCATGGACAGGTGGATAGAAAGCACTAGTTCCCCTTCATTGAAGGGTCAACAACCGGGGGGCATTTGTGGAAAGAAGATTTAAGAAAGGTCACTGGACTCAAAATATTAACTCTGTTTTTCTCTTCACAGATGCTGCCAGACCTGCTGAGTTTCTCCAGCAATTTTTGTTTCAGATCACAACCAATTTGTATCTCAGAGATGTATTTGGCAGCACATGCCTTAGTACCCAAACCTAACTGATGTCCGTCAACTCCAAGCTTGAAGGTTTCAGTAGTCCCTGAGTCTCAATAGTTTTCTGAGGGGAAGTTCCAGATTCCTAGTACTTTCTGGCATCACCCTTGTGCAACCAAACAGTCATTATAATGTGAACACTCCTTGTGAGATTGAGATATTCCCAGTGACTACTCATAGAATCCATACAATACACATTCCAGAAATTGGCCATTACTGCAATTGGTCAAAGTCACTCCTTGAGATCATGTGATATTCTTAATGGTGCTGCATAAGAGATTTGAAAAGAATGGGCAACCTCCATTATTACACTTCATTGACATAAATTTTAGCTGTTATCACTGCTTGAAGGCTCCTTGGATCCTTATGACATTTTATCTTGCATTTCTTGACTATATCATGGGACGTTGCTCAGCATAAGTACAGCTTTAATATTAACCGCAGAATACTCGACTGCCAAGACAAATATTCCAATTATGATACTGGGTTAGGCTTAGAAGGTCAAACTTTGCATATCTTCTAGAGAAGGATATACTGAAGGGAATTGAATTTGAATGAACGCTGTGCTTCTGTTGATCTAGCTCTTAGTATTCCATTTCCCTTCTTTCACCTCAAGTCTGTTCTTCAGATTTCAGTCACCTAATGCTCACCCACACCAGCAAATGTCTGCGTCTCCCATCACTCTCCAATCAACAGTAGGACAAGGCATCCCAGAATAAATATTGAATCATTTTTTGGTGAGAATTAAATTATGATCCCCTTATTTGGAGAGCACACTCACTACAGACCACCAGTCTCTTTCTTAATTGGTGCGGTTTGATCGGTTTGAAAGGGGTGCTGATAGCAGGCAGCCAGACCTCCACCAGTGTGCACTTCACTTTCTCTGATCAGAATGTTTTCAGCATGGCCATGTTTATTAGACGGGCTGTCACTCATCTGGAATGTCTGCACATTGATTGTGATTGGTGACTGGATAAACATTGTATTCCCTTTGCAATCACACTGGAGCACTGAGTGCTAATACTTGCTGCCGAGAGATTTGCGATAAGGTCATGAATGTGAAGGAAGCAGTATAGCTCTGAGAGCTGGTTGAAATGAATGTTTAATCTGTGGGTTTACTGAGCACCTGCCTCTATCTTTGGTTTCGTATCCCAGTTCCAAAAGAAACAATTTTTGCTTCCTCTCTGCCATGATTCCTGCCTCACATTCCAGACCCTGACACTGCCTGTTTGCAGTATTCCCTGCTCAACTGAAGCTTCCAATATGAAAAGAATGGTGAAGGTAGAATCAAATTCTTTCATCCGTCAGCATTTTTGACAAGGTCAGTATTTACTGCCATCACTAATTGCCTGGAAAAGGTGGTGATGAACCACCTTCTTGAATCACTGTGATACTTGTGATGTAGGTACACACACATTGTACTGTTAGCAAGGGAGATTCCAGACTTTGAGTCAGCAACAGTGAAGGAATAGCAACGTTGTTCCATGTCAGGATAATGTATGACTTTAAGGAGAAGTTGTAGATGACAGTGTTCACCCGTTGTATCAGCTGTCCTTGTCCTTCTAGATGATAAAGGTTATGGGATTGGAAGATGCTGTTGAAGGAGCCTTGCATCTTGTAAATTGCCACAGTGCAGCAGTGGTGAAAGAGGAGAATATTACAGGTGGTGAATGGTGTGCCAATCACCTGAGATAATTTGTACTAGATGGTGTCAAGTTTCTTGAGTGTTGTTGGAGTTGTGTTCATCAGGCACAGACTGGGAAATTATACCAATACATTCCTGACTTGTAGGTTATAGATACGCACCAGGGAGACAGGGAGTGAGTTACTTGCTGCAGGATGCTAGTCCCTGACATGCCCTTGTGCCACAGGACCTATATAGCTGGCCACGTTCAGTTTCTGGTCAATAATAAATCCCAGGATGCTGATTGTGGAGAATTCAGCAATAGTAATGCCATTAAATGGCAAGGGACAAGGGTTAGACTCTGTCTCGTTGGAGATGGTCATTGTGTGGTGTGAATATGACCTGCCAGTTGTCAATAGTTGTCCAGATTTTGCTGCACATGTATTCAGGCTGCTTCGGTATCCAAGGAGTTGGGAATGGTGTTGAACATTTTGCAGTTAATGTTCTACTTCTGACCTTATGGTGGAAGGAAGTTGATTGCCTTTTCATCACCTTCGGGAACTTAGTGATAGGCAATATAGTCTGACATGACCAGTGACACCTGCATTGCAAGAATGATTTTTTACAGTATTGTCTTTGCTTCTGTATTGTTCCTAGTTATTCCTACTTGGAGGTAAGATGCAAACACATGATCTTACATTAAAGCAGCACTTTCATGAGAAACAAATGAAAAAAATATCATTAAGTTGTATCTGTGAGGAGGTGAAATAGGACCACTGACTTTGTACAGTCAGAACTTGGGAAGGTGTCCTAGGAGGCAGAAGGTAGAGCTGAGTTCTGGAGTAGGGCTCAATGAAGTCATGGGAGTTTTAGAAGCTTGCAAAACACTCTATGCCATTAAGAGTTCTGGGCTGTTATGAACAGGGGAGGAAACGCACACGCAATATTTGCTTTTTGTAACAAATTTAGGCATCACAACAAAAACCTAGAGCCAGTGGGTGAAGCTCTTTGTCATAAAGCTGGCATTGTCAGTCTGTAATTTTCATAACTCAGTGTGGGTCAGACTCAGGAAAGGAAAGCACCATATCAGAACATGAGCAGTCAGTGAGGCAGTAGGCAGTCCATGAAGGAGTGGCTCTTGACTGACAGTTAAGGCCAGACCATCAAAAGTGAACAGTTACAGTCCCTCGTGAAGTTCTAAAAAAAATTTGGTCCCAGTAATATTTCAGGGTAATAGCTGAGAAATCCATGGATGTAGCAGAAGATGGATTTTGGCTTAAATTATAATGTCTCCTCAACAATCACATTTGGATCAAAATTCATTTCTTTCTTAACACTGGTTTATTATCCAACACACATTCCAAAAGATGCACTATTTGATGCCTCGAATGTTGACCCTTATAAAGGATCAGCCATTGCTGAGTTGGTAGCATTCCTGCTCTCTGGAGGAGTGAGCATATAACCCAGGCTGATCCTTCAGTGCTGTGTTATGGGAGTGCTATACTTTTAAAGTTGCCATCTCTTGCAAAAGACATTAAACCAAGTCCCCGTCCATTCCTGTAGCTGAGATTATGGATCTGCCGGTGCTGTTCAAGGAAGAGCTGGGGATTTCTCCATCATTTTATAGTCAATCTTCCTTCTTCCATCAACACCTTAAAAAAACATTTCAGTGTAGTCTGTGGAATTTTACTTTTTGCTGTTTTCCTACCTTCCTGTCTATTTTATAGTGATGACCATACTACATTAGTTTATCAGACTTTGTCACATCTAATGGACTTGTAAAGAGCTGTTAACCTCTCATTCCTTATTTAATTAGAGCAATATTTTAGAACAAATACAGTCAATCAGTTAATAAGGTAGCAAGGTGAGTTTGGAAAAGCTCCTACCATTTTCCATGGAACAGAGATTATTAATAGAAGTTTCCAAAATGTTGAGACGGTTTGATAAAGTAGATTGACAAAATTGTTTCCCATTACAACTGGGTCAGTAACAAAATTGTTATTTTAAAGATTCAAAGTCACAGGAAAAGGACCTTGAGAAGAGATCAGGGAATGGTTTCATTCATAGATTTGTTGTGATCTGGAATATTCTATCTGACAAGCTACCATAGTGGAAACTGGTTCTATAACAAATTTTAGAAGGATAGTGGACATGAACTTGAGAGATTAAACATCTACCACAAAGCTAATGCTGGTAATATGGGCCCAAATTAGAATTTCCTTTATTGTCACATGTACTCAAGTAAAGGAGTACCATGAAAAGTTTACAATGTCATCCCACATGGCACCATCTTAGGTACCAAGTACCTAGGTACAAATCTCAGATAAAATAGAAAAATAAAAGAAAAAAAAAGTTACATTACTTCCAGTTATTCATTGTACAACTTAGAAAAATGAGAAATAAAGTAAAAAGGATAAACATTACAGTCTTTCTATAAAGAGCCTGCAGTAGATCAGCGGAGGGAGCTGCCACAATTGTTCTGACAAAGCTCGCAAGCTGCTGACCGCAAACACCAGGGCCGAGTCCAACACCTGTCCCTGCTCCGCTCGGGCCTCCAGCCCCTAGCTGTCCCCGTTCCCCGTGAGTCTCCAGCCCCTAGCTGTCCCCGTTCCCCCGTGAGCCTCCAGCCCCTAGCTGTCCCCGTTCCCAGTGAGTCTCCAGCCCCTGGCTGTCCCCTTTCCCTGAGCGTCTTGTAAATATATGGCTTACTTGGTGATGCTGTTTAACGTGCGCAGAAGGAGGTCACGTGACGTTCCGTTTCGCACCCGGAAGAGTGCGGGGCGGTCATGTGACGTTCCGTTTCGCGCCGCGGAAGAGTGCGAGGAGGTCACGTGATGCTCCGTTTCGCGGGCTGAGGAGGTCACGTGATGCTCCGTTTCGTGGGCAAAAGAAGGTCACGTGGGGTCGGACATCCGGGAATGCGAGGAGGCGGAGAATGGAGTCAGATCAACAGCCAATCAGAAGATAATTCTACCTCAGTGATTGTATGACTTTTTTTATGGTATAAAAAGACTGGGTCAGGGACAGAACGGGGTCTTACTTTTTGAACTGGCACACTTTGTAGTTTGTCAGGGACAAAAAGGTTTAGACCCAAAGCTCTGAATGCTTTATCCACTTACTGTTTAAAATAAATTAAGAGTGTGAGACCGAATATCTTCTCCTATTGCTTCATTTAAAAGAACACGCAGGACTTGGCTCACACATAGAAG
>NC_057730.1:38373181-38375110 GCF_004010195.1 Chiloscyllium plagiosum
GGGTGTACTCCATCCAAACTGACTACCCACCGGATTTGTCTCTGATTGGGTTGGTTGCTCAGTTATATTTATATCCAAACCAACTGACTACTGGACGGGAGGATTAAAAACAAAAATACATAAAATGAAAGGAGAGATGTTTAGCAGTGCAGGAGCCAGATGCTCATTCGACACCGTATAGTGCTGAGAATGAAAAGAGGGGAAGATTACATGATTCAGGTCAGTTACTGGATAATGTGTTCTCAGACAGAAGGAGATATTTGAGGGAAGAACGGGATAGAGAGAAATTGGATGGGGAGGAGTCTAAAAGTAGTACAGACTTTGAGGATGAAGAATCCCTGACAGACGATGATTCAAACACCTACCCACTCACTTTGAAAGGCTCACTCACAATGCATACGGAACATGGCCCTCCACTGAAGCTCCTCCCTGAACCAAGTTACAACCTGCATCAAAGAGACACATTACGACAACCTATAAAGTATCAGCACCACCAAATGCCATTAATTTACAGAGGATCTTATCTGAGGAATGTTTATCAGCCCTTCACATTTACTGATATGAACTGCATCCTGGATAAAATGCACCCACCCATGGAGGGAGGTGGGCCCTGGATGACAAACGTTTCCCAATATACACTAGGGCACAAGTTAGCTAGGGGCGACTGGAGAGCATTGTTGGGTAAGCAATTGACTATGTGGGAAATACAGCAGATTGAAGTGTCTGCGGGGACCACCTTATTACCTGATTCGGACCCGTTTGCGCAGCATGCCACCTGTGTGGGAAGGGCAATGAGGGAGACATTCCCGATTCCACTGGGAGCGATGCACTCACTCACCTTCACAATGAAGGAGGGTGAGGATTTGTCTGCCTTTTTAGCTAGGTGTAAGGGCACGTGGACAGATACTGCGGGGAGCCATTCAGGGTCGGGTCAGCTACAGACCACGTTATTTAGGAATGCCGTTATGGCAGGGATGCCAAAGGAAGTAAAAGAGGCAATGGAGAGTAATCCTGATATCCCAGGTTGTTCTACAGAACAGTGGGAAAAACACTTGACGCATCACATGAAGCGTTACAGGACAAAACAGGATGAAGATAAACAGAGCAACGAGTCAGCTCAAGTGCAGTTGCTGAAGTTACAGCTCGATGAGGCTAGAAGGAAGCTAGTGATACAAGGAAGGCCTCCCAAAAGACGACTAATCAGATGGTTCAGCGGCTGTTGCCACAAAACAACCCGCCGAGTTTAGACCCAACACCTGATTGGATGCCACCCTACCCCCAATATGGGGGCAGGCCTATAGGTGTTCCCGGAGGAATGCATGGCAGAGGGAGGGGCCGCAGAGGACCAAGAGGTCAGCCACCCAACACCTGTTTTGAATGTGGCCAACCCGGCCATTGGAGAAGAAATTGTCCCATGTTGTGGGGAACCCAGGGAGGCCAGGGATTGATCCGAGGACAGTATGTCCGCGCAAGTCAGCCTCCTTTTCAACAGGCTGTTCAGTCTTACCAAGTCCCAAATGCAACTGCAGCCCCGGAGCAAGGAGAGTACCCCCAAACTATGCCGGAAGGGCAGGGGTACGAATATTGACGGGGCCCAAGAACCCAGGGGCATGTGGGGTTGGCAGACCCCTATATGCAAATGAGGGTCATGGACAAGAATCTGTCTTTTTTGGTTGACACGGGTGCAAGATTTTCTACCATCACTTATGATATACCTCGGTCAAACATGTCATCCTCCAGCGTCCAGTTAGTAGGGTTCTCGGTAAACCAGAACATCTGCCTTTGACATCACCACTGATCACATCAGTGGCCGGACAGACCTTTCGTCACTGGTATATTTCATCACCTGCATGCCCCGTGAATCTGATGGGACGTGACTTGCTGGTGAGATGTGGGGTCTCGGTTCTGTGCGGACCAGACGGGCTGGTA
>NC_057730.1:38376078-38480580 GCF_004010195.1 Chiloscyllium plagiosum
TTTACCTATAAAGGCCAACAATTACGTTATACAAGGGTCCCTCAAGGGTTTATTTTGTCACCTGGGGTGTTTAATCAGGTACTGAAACAGCAGCTGAAGGATCTGACGCTCCCAAAGGGGGTGGTATTGGTCCAGTATGTGGATGACATTCTTTTGGCAGCACCCGATCATGTTTCTTGTTTGGAAGCCACAAAGTCGTTGCTGTTTCACCTGTATAGTGTCGGTTTTAAAGTCTCACGGGCTAAATTGCAATGCTGCAGACAAACGGTGTCTTTTTTGGGTAGAGTTATTTCTGCTAAGGGAACAGGTGTGTCTCCGTCCCATAGATCCTCCATTCTGCATCATACCAAACCAGTCACTGTAAAAGACATGCTCTCATTTCTTGGGTTGGTAGGATACAGTAGACAATTCATTGAATCATATGGGGAGCTCACTTTCCCTCTAAGGGCCATGGTAAATGAGCAAGGCATGAGAAATTTGTCGGCCCATTTACAGTGGACTACGGAGGCAGACGAAAGTTTCATATCTCTCAAACAGGCCTTAACGCGGGCTACTGATTTAGCAGTCCCAGATTACAAAGAGCCATTTTTCTTGATATTTCTGAAAAATTACACACAATAAATGGTGTTCTTTTTCAGAAAAAAGGGGGAGGCAGGCAGGTGCTGATGCATGTAAGTGTTACCCTTGACTCAGTAGAGGACAGACACCCGCCATGTACAAGACATGCAGCAGGGGTAGCAAAAATTCTTCAAAAGTTAGCACATATAGTCATGGGCCATTCACTAACAGTACTGACGACACATAGTATAGTGGCCTATGTGAACTCAACAGCCTTTACAATTACGTCACTGCGGCAAACCAGGTTAGAGAAAATCTTGAATGCACCACATATAACTTTTACACACGAAGGATAACATGGCTGATAACATGGGAGAAGGAGAACCACACATGTGTGAGGAAAGGGTACAGAGAGATACTAAAGTTAGGGCAGATTTACAGGCAATCCCATTAGTAGACCCAGAAGAAGTGCTGTTCACAGATGGTTGCTGTTACAGACATCCAACTGAAGGACTTAAAGCAGCCAATGCAGTGGTGCGACGGACAAGTGAGGGATTTGAGGAAGCGTTGACAGAAAAAGTGACAGGTAAAGAATCAGCTCAGTTGGCTGAACTACAGGCAATGATAGCTGCGTTAGAATGGTCAGAGGGAAAAAGAGTAAATATCTACACCGACTCTGCATATGTGGCGGAGGCTATACAGATAGAACTCAGTCAATGGATCAGGGCAGGATTCTCAACAGCAGCAAAAATTAAATATGAAAAAGATATGAAAGGATTAGCGGAGGCCCTACCCTTTGCTTTACTGTCCATTAGAAGCTCAGTAAATTCTATCACAGGGTTCACCCCGTACGAGCTAACAACAGGGCAGCAGTTCCCGGGACCGGAGCTGGAATACAGATGTTAGAGGGAGGAGGAGCCTCTCTAAGGTACAAACCTTACTATGATCAACTAACAGCTTTGGTGTCAACTTTCTCCAAACAGGTTGGATCGGCAAAGGGGGCCCTACAGAGCCAGCCGCCATCTACCACGGATTGGGTCCTGTTGAAAGTGATCAAATGGAAATGGTCGGAGCCAAGGTGGACTGGACCTAACAGGGTGGTGGAGGGGACATCCCATGCGGTCAGACTGCAGGGGGTAATTATCACGCAATTGAAGGGAAGGCTCCCCCGCCCTACCAGATGGAGACGGAAACCATGCCTTGGCAAGAAGGGAAGACTATGCATCGGAGAGTGAATGCGATGTATAGAACTGGTTGGTTGGTTGGTCTCATTTTTATGAGACCAAAAGGGGGACTTGTAAATATATGGCTTACTTGTAAAATAGAAGGCTGGCTGCGAGTGTAAATGTATTCGGTATTCAGAAGTCTGTGGTGATGCTGTTTAACGTGCGCAGAAGAGGGTCACGTGACGTTCCGTTTCGTGACGTTCCGTTTCACACCCGGAAGAGTGCGGGGAGGTCACGTGATGCTCCGTTTCGCGGGCTGAGGAGGTCACGTGATGCTCCGTTTCGTGGGCAAAAGAAGGTCACGTGGGGTCGTACATCCGGGAATGCGAGGAGGCGGAGAATGGAGTCAGATCAACAGCCAATCAGAAGATAATTCTACCTCAGTGATTGTATGACTTTTTTTATGGTATAAAAAGACTGGGTCAGGGACAGAACGGGGTCTTACTTTTTGAACTGGCACACTTTGTAGTTTGTCAGGGACAAAAAGGTTTAGACCCAGAGCTCTGAATGCTTTATCCACTTACTGTTTAAAATAAATTAAGAGTATGAGACCGAATATCTTCTCCTATTGCTTCATTTAAAAGAACACGCAGGACTTGGCTCACACATAGAAGAAAGTAAGTTGGTAGATTGAGCCAAAGTCCAACAGTCTTCAGCCCCTGACTGTCTCTGTTCTCTGTGAGTCTCCAGTCCCTGGCTGTCCCTGTTCCCTTTGAGTCTCCAGCCCCTGGCTGTCCCTGTTCCCCGTGAGTCTCCAGCCCCTGGCTGTCCCTGTTCCCCGTGACCCTCCAGCCCCTGGCTGTCCCTGTTCCCCGTGAGTCTCCAGCCCCTGACTGTCCCTGTTCCCCGTGAGTCTCCAGCCCCTGGCTGTCCCTGTTCCCCGTGAGCCTCCAGCCCCTGGCTGTCCCTGTTCCCCGTGAGTCTCCAGCCCCTGGCTGTCCCTGTTCCCCGTGAGCCTCCAGCCTGCTCTGCATCACTGCTCCAAGTTAAGCTTTTTCAGCATCACTAAAAAAACAAAAGAAAGTCAGAACAAGAAAAGAGAAAAGAAAAAAATAGATGGAATGACTGACTACTCCACTGCTGCCACCTTCAAATGAATACTTGCTATAAGTTTGTACATGCTGTAACTTTGTAGAGCTCTCTGATTACAAGCCCATATGCTCTGATGCTCTGATTACCTGAGCATTATTGCAAACATTGAATGTTCACATGGCACCATTTTTGGGGCTGGTGATTATAACTTATTGAATGAAATGTCTATGCGTCAGACCAGGGAGTTCAGTAACATTCTAAAATCTGAACAAGCAAATTAAAAATTTAAGACCATATGTTCCATGGTTAAAAAGTTGTAAATAAGCACATTTTCTTTGAACAGGTACATATCCATTGCCTAATATCCTCCATATTTCAGTTACAATTGAGGGAGAACATAATATGATGTAGAATGACATTGAATAACAACAGAAAGAATTAAAAGTGCACCGATTAGTTCAGGTAGTTTTGTTATTATGTGATAGTTGCATTCCTGTGTGACGCTGTGCTATGCAAAAATTGTGCAATACAAGTACACAAAGTGTTGGTGATGTAATCGTGTTATAGCCAACACATACTTTAAAAGTTTGCGTTTTAGAAAAAGCGTTCCCTATTCACCCAATCGCTTTACAGCCAATTTGCATTAATGAAAGATGCGTTATATCAGAACTGCTTGTGTCTGAAAGAGAAAGGGTGGGATCCCTCATTGACCAACAATTCTCTGTCTCCTTCTAAGTATAAGCAACTGGATTGCTTCCATAAAGAGCTGGTACAAGACATGATGGAGTAGCAGATGCCTGTACTGTTCTGTAGTCCCACAATTCCGCATCATGCATGAGGAGCCTTTTCAAGGTAAGTTTGGAGAATCATGACCTTGAATATTGTTATCACACATAGTAATCAGACCAAGAACAACACGTGTCATGTTTAGTGTTAAGTGGATGGAAAACTCATTAGGAGACAGGATCCATAATTAATGGTGGGCAGCCACCTCGGAAGCTCGATGTACACCTTCCACCGGGTTCCTGAGCTTCCCCGGGAGAGTCTGCTAAAGCTCAGTTGATTGTAGCTGGCAGCTGGCCAGGCATGAGTGAAAGTGAGGAGAGCATGGCTGTGCCAGTCTCATTTAGTCAAAATGGAAAAGTCTTCTCTCGGCCAAAGTCTAATTAATAAATTTTCCCAAAGATGCTTTCGTTAATTGAAAAACCCAATTAAGTGAGAAGCTTTGCTGAATTAAAACTTTGATGGTTTTCCTAAAGATGTGGGAGAAATAGAATAGCTCTCAGCTTGGTGTGGGTGGGGAGGGGAAAGATGCCCAATGGGAAATGTTGATGGAGCTGTTCTGGAGTTTCTCCATCAGCTTCGTGTTGGTGCAATGACAATGTACTCTTACCAGCTGAAATCTTATTTCCGAGCTAGAACACCATCCCTTGCAGTTAAAGCCAGATCCCAGTAACGTGTTTTGACATCTGAGGCAATTGTCCAGTTGTTTCTTCATTTATCTCCCTTTCCCCAATCTTTCCTTGCTGCCTCACACTTAGATCTTGAGCTTTATCTTCTCTTTGCGTACCCCCGACAACACCCATATTATTTTAATTTCCTGGCTCTTTGTCTATCTTGTGAGTTTAAATCTGAGGATCTCCTCAGCTCCCCACTTATTCTTCCTTTCACAGTTCAAGCTTTTTGTCCTGAATCATGTGGCTTCATTTCAGTTTATCAGTAATAGAAAGTGATCATTGTCAGTGTTCATTCCTGTCTGTCTAAGATACGGCTTCCAAATGTGGAAGTAACTGCTGTGCACAGGTCTCAGAGTTCTGAAAGAGTTATGGAGAACTGAGGTCACTGCCCAAATACATTGAGGGCATGTTCAAAATCGAGTGAACTTCATTAACAATTGGGCACGTTAGTGGCTTGTCACTTCCTTGCCCCAATTTCCGACACGGACTCCAAACATCTGCAGTGCCCTATGCAACGTGTTAAAATGTAAAACCTACTCCCAAGATACTTACTCCATTTTGAATTCTTGTTATCACTCATCGGGTAATCAAGACGATTAATGAGATGGTCAATATGGTTTTATTTGATTAACTTTCAACAACACAGTTCCTTTTCTCCAGTGTGACAAAGGAACGGGGAGCTCAGCATGACAGTGTAGAAGATGAATTTGAATGATTTGCGATCATCTTCAGTCAGAAATACTAACTGGATGATTTCTCCCCAGACTATCAGCAGCCTAAAATGCCAGTCTTTAATCAATTTGATTCACTCCATGTGCTGAAGATGTGTGCTCCAGAACTAGCCGTTTGCACCTATCCAAATAAAGTGGAAAATGTCCTGTCCATAAAAAAAAGAGTGAATCTAATCTGGCAAATTACTGCTCCTTCTCTCATCAGTCTATTCTCAATCACCATAATATAATGGAAAGAGTCTTCAACGTTGCTAATAATCAGCACTTATTCAGCAATAATCTACTCACTGCGACTGCATTTGGATTCTGCCTTGATACCAACATCGTAAACAGATATGAAAACTGCATGTGAGGTGAAAGTGATTGTTCACTGACATTAAGGTAACATTTGGGTGTAGCATCATGAAACCCTAACTCAATGGGATTCAAGATTTTGATTTGCCAGTGTTTAACCTATCACAAAGGAAGATGGTTCTGGTTGTAGTAGCCAATATTTGCACACATGTCTGCAGAAATTCTTCAGGGTAGAAAGTTTCCTAATCAGTCTTTTCAGAGATGTTATTACACATCTCTGGAGCAGGTGGAACCCGGGTCCCTGGCTCAGAGAGGGGCACTACCACAGCACCTCAAAAGCCCCACCCTTCCTCGGGAGATTGCCCTCGGCTCATATGTCATCAGCTCCTTCATTAATCACTATCTCTCCAACATAAGGTCAGACATTGAGGTGTTCACTGATTATTTCACAGGAATTTGTTCCGTTCATGATTCCGCAAATCCTGAAGCAGTCTTTTTCCACATGCAGTAGGATCTGCATAATACTTGTGCTTGAGCTAATAAACAGCAGATAACATTCACATCTCAAAAGTTCCAGACAAGTCTAAACATCTTCCCTTGACAATTAATGGCATTACAATAATCAAATCTGGGATATTATGCCAGTCTCAGTAATACTGACCATAACACCTATCAGTCATTGGTGTGAAAATGTATCTAGTACACTTAAGCCCTTGATTTTGGGAAATCTGACATCCATCCTTAGACTGTGGAGCCCATTCGTGAAACTAAATTCACAATATTGTGGAAGACTCTTAACTTCCCTCTAAATTGGCCTAGCAAGTGTTACAGCATGGAAATTGAACCCCTCTGTTAACTAAAACCAAACACTCAAAAAAGTTCACCTCGCCTCATAATCTGTTAAAAGTGTGAGTGAGTGAAAGAGAACTCCTAATTTCCACTATTTAAAGAAAGATAACAATTTATTTTCCTAACAGAACACTAAACAAAAATTATTAACAAATCCAAGCCCCCTTTTTCTTAACCAGCTACTATTTAACCCTAACTCTATTAAAATGTTTCTCCTGTAACACAATTATTAAACATTACATTAACTTAATCTCAAGTCTATATAGTCTCTGTCTTCTTCGCTGTCTTCAGTCTTCCATTTACTGATCTCACTGAGTCTTCTTACTTTTTACTGTTTTTACAGGAAAAGGTACCTTTTGTTAGAGAATGCTTTGTTATTTCTTCGAGAGCCAAGATGTTTTAAGGGCAGTTAACTCTCTGGCTCCACGCAAGTTGCTCTGCTCTTCAGTGGCAGTTACTCTGACCAATTTTCAAAATGCCCTGGTTTTATAGCCTCCAACATTGTACCCTGCCATTGGTCTGATGTCATCAATACAAGAAGTTCAAACTCAATTGGGTTTTAGTCGCCTGGGCATCATTTAAATTTGAATTGTTGTCAAAACAGCAACCAAAGCTCAGGTATCCATTTAACGGCCGTTTGCTACCTGTATCAATTTTGGAACAGCCAGTCTCTTAGCTGTTCTGTTCTGCAGCTGTGGCTGTATTTTAAATTTATTTTAAAAATTCAGAAAGCACTTTCTATCTTAAAGTGAACATACATTCTTTTGACTTTGTTAGCACAAACTATTCAGTTTAAGGGTAATTTGGGACATCATTAATGAGTAACAAGTGCTGTCTTTGCCATTCCACCAAAGAACAAAGAAAAAGAAATTGCCATATTAAATTAGCTGAACTTAAAGCAAGTTCCTGTAACCTGACAGCCAATGAAGTTTTTTGAAGAGTTGAAACTGTGGAAATGTCAAAAATAAGGCAACTAATTTGCACATGGTAAGCTCTCACAGACCGCAGTGCAATATTTGTTAGATCTTAGTGATGTTGACTCAGGGATAATTATTGACCAGATTTTGATTTTAGGAGGTTCGTGATCACAGTTACCTAATATAGGCAGTTGACAATTTGGTAGCAATTTCCTGATAGATAATTGAGAATCCGCAATTAAATATCGTGCGTTAATTAATGAGGCAAAGAAAGGAAATATATGATCCATGATTAAAGAGACCTCATTGATGCTGAATCTGTTCTGTAAAACGGAGTCGAGGCAGCCCACTCTCATGGTTCCAGGTATCTTGAAGACTTTCATGATAGTTTTGGGTGGAAGCTGTCTTTGTTCTTCACTTGAGCTGGTGTAAAGGAACTCCTGGTCCTTTTTCAAGAAGACGGTGAATCCTCTCTCCCCACATATCTCTACTGATGTGTGTTATTTTGGAGGCTGGCCATCTCTTACCCAATGGCCATGGGTAGTTACTGTTGACGACTGGATGATAATTGTCTCTTTTCCCACCTTGATTTGAAGGTTAGATTTCATTCCTTCTAAGAACAAAGCATTCTTATTTCATAAAACATCGTACTCATGATAGGGCACTGTGCCATGCCAGAATCTTTTGTTTACATGGGGCTGGTTACTAATGTGACACAGTTAAGTGCAGTTGCATACTACAAAGGAAATACCAGATACGAAATGCTGAGTGAACAGAGGTTTAAGGAGGATCACAATTTCCAACATTGGGAACCAGAGAGAACTCCTCCACTCTTCTCTGAAATTGTACAATCATGGAATCCCTAGTGTACAGAAAGAGGCCAGTTAGTTCAACAACTGCATGGACCCTGAGGAGAGCATCCCAACCAGACCCAGCCCCCTACCCTATTCCCATAACTGTCCATTTACAATAGCTAGCCTGCACAGCCCTAGGGACTATGAAGAATTTAACATGGCCAATCCACCTAAGCTGCACATCTTTGCACTGCGGGAGGAAACTGGAAGCCCTCGCAGACATGGGGAGAACATGCATGCTCCACATTGACCGCCACCCAAGGCCGGAATCGATCCCAGGTATCTAGCACTGTGAACCACCGTGCGGGCTTACTGTGCCTTTGAGTTTTTTATATGCTCCAGTGAGAGTGCATGGTTTAAAGTCTCATCTGAAAGACGATACCTTCAATGGTAAATCACTCCATCAGGACTGTACTGGCAGGATCAGTCTAGACTGTGTAGCTTTGCTTTTGGAGCAGGAGTTGAGCATGTTACATGGTGATTCAGTACTCCACTGAGTCATGGCTGACACCATTAGCTGATATCGTATGACTATAAAAAGCACAAGAAATGGGAAGACTTTATGATTGGATTATGTAATTCCCTCTCGAGGGGACAGTATTTTCCCAGTGGACCATCTTGACCTGGACCATGAGCTGTGATGTCTGGTTTGTGGAGATGAATTCTATTTGATAAATGAAGATGGCTGGCCGATTTGTAGGGAGAGTCATCTCTCATGATCACAATATTCATGCATCCTGTCGATCAATGAAGCATTGGGTGTTTTGGGGAATAGATGAAGATAAATGAAGGTGTAGCATGTGGAATTCAGATTAAGCTGTGAAAGGTTTGGAACATCTCTGTCATCTTTATTGTTTGAGCTGTAAAACAGTAATCAATCTTCAGACACATGGCCTTCTTAATGTCTATAGCTCTGCTGGAGGAGATAATAATGCCACAGAGACTGCATTAAAAAAAAACCCCTTAAATGCAGTTTATCTTTACAACATTGTAGTCACAAGTTAATAAAATAACCGTTGCTTAAAATAAGGACTCGGAGTTTGTTCAGGAATCCAAAACACAGTTCCAAATGAAATATTTTATGAGTATGCTAGATTGCTCAGTGAAACTAGCTCTGTTCTGAAATAAACTACAATTGAAAAATGGATCACAGTTTCTGAAAATGGTGGCTCCAGATCTCTAGATTTTCTTCCATCTCCCTGCCATCCTCTCTGAGCACAACTTGTCCAAATGAATTTGAATTGATTTGAATTTATTGTCACATGTACCAAGGTACAGTGAAAAGCTTTGTCTTACGAGCAATACAGGCAGATCACATCGTTGAGTAGCATAGATAAGTGAATAATAGGTAAACAGCAGCAAAAGCAAAAACACAGGTATAGGTGAATGTTAAGCATTTGTGAGTCCATTCAGGTTTCTAACAACAGTAGGGGAGAAACTGTTACGAAACCGGCTGGTGCGTGTGTTCAGGCTTCTGTACCTTCTCCGTGATGGTAGATGTTGTAGAAAAACATTGCCAGGGTGGGATGGATCTTTGAGAATGCTGGTGGCCTTTCCTTGACAGAGGGCCTGGTAGATGGATTCTATAGATGGGAGGTTGGCCTTTGTGATTGTCTGGGCCGAGTTCATCACTCTCTGTAACCGTCTCCTACCCAAGCTTTGGAATTGTCTTCTTCTGCCACTTAACCTGTCCACTTCCCACTCATCATTAAAGATGCCCCATAAAACATGGTTGTTCAATTCAGCTTTTAGCGACTCTTCCTAATGTCTTTGGTGTCAGTTTATATCTCATTACATTTCTGCAGGATGTTTAACCTCTGCTGAAATTGCTGTCAATGCTGTGAGAGAGAGGAAGTATGGAGAGAAGAATTTACTCACATACAGAAATACTTCATGCAGGCTTTTGAGAAATGCCCATGCTCCCAGTGGGATAAATTTGGGAAGGTGCAGGAATGCTGCTGTGAGGTCTGTGCTGCCCTGTGAGAATGTAAGTAAAGGTTAGATCATGACAGAGTTGCTAGCTGAATGAACAGCAGGACGCTGGTCAACGGTTCTGTGCTGAATAGCTTCAGAAATCTCTTTTATTACCCACCATACTCTCTCCTTCTTTAGGACATTCATTAAAAATCTACGCCTAGAGCCATCTGACTTAATATCGCTTCATGTGACTCACTGAATATTGTGTGCAAATCTGGTCTCCCTGCTATAGGTAGGACGTTGTGAAACTTGAAAGGGTTCAGAAAATAGTTACAAGAATGTTGCCAGGATTGGAGGGTTTGAGTTATAGGGAGTGGCTGAATAGGCTAGGGCTGTTTTCCCTGGAGCGTTGGAAGCTGAGGATAGGGTAAATAGGCAAGATCTTTTCCTTGGGAAGAGGGAGTCCAGAACTAGAGGGCATAGGTTTAGGGTGAGATGGGAAGAATTTAAAAGGGACCCAAGGGGCAACTTTTTCACGCACAGTGTGGTGCGTATATGGAATGAGCTGCCAGAGGACATGATGGAGGCTAGTACAATAACAACATTTATAAGGTATCTGGATGGGTATATGAATAGGAAGGGTTTAGAGGGATGTGGGCCAGGTGCTGGCAAATGGGATTAGATTAGGTTGGGATATCTGGTCGGCATGGGCGAGTTGAACTGAAGGGTTTGTGACAGTGCTGTACATCTCTATGACTCTATGACTTCTGCTAACCACCTAGTGACACTCACTGAAATTAGAGGCTCCCTATGAATGCAAGCTATTGTTGATGTAAATTTTATGTAACGGAGAGTTTTTAACTGGAATTAATTGGAGAAATGTGAGTGTGGCTCAGTGGGTAACACTCTTGTTTCTGTGCTACATGAAGGAGAAAGTGAGGACTGCAGATGCTGGAGATCAGAGCTGAAAATGTGTTGCTGGAAAAGCGCAGCAGGTCAGGCAGCATCCAAGGAGCAGGAGAATCGACGTTTCGGGCATGAGCTCTTCTTCAGGAAATTCCTGAAGAGGGGCTCATGCCCAAAACGTCGATTCTCCTGCTCCATGGATGCTGCCTGACCTGCTGCGCTTTTCCAGCAACACATTTTCAACTCTGTGCTACATGATCCAGGATTCAAATCCCAATACAGGGTTTAATTGTTTATAAGCTGAGGCCAGCATTTCAATACAGTACTCAGGGAACACTGCACGGTTGGAGGTGCTGTTTTTTTGGAGAGAAGAAACCATCTTCTTGTTCAAGAGAATGTAAATGAACCCACAGCAGTATCTTGAAGAAGAGCAGAGGAATTTATCTCTGGCAGCCAGGCCAATTTCTATCCATCAATCAACTTCACAAATGACCACTTTGCTAACAAATACATAATTTTAAGAAACTGTTGGCAGAGATTTTAGTCTGGGATGCCAACATAACTGAAACAGAAGGATGGATTCTGCTCCTTCCATTTCCCATAATATTCTGCATTTAAAGTAAGTTATTTAACTAACAGAATTCAATTTAGTTCAAAGACCAAACATTAAAAATCAAACAGATATTTTCAAAAAAATGCCAAGTACTTTAGCCACCATGGACTCTGCTTCAGATTTTACAACCCTTGCAAGATTATTCTGTCTTAGAGAGGGACATGCTGTTTAAAATGAATCACTATTTCTTTCTCATTATAAATTGGCTGCCCACAGCCACTGTGAAATTAAGTGAATATACCTGGTTCCAAGCTGATATCATGTGACCTTCAAAGAAAAAGCTAGCTCGCAAACAGTGCTTACATCATTGTCAAGATTATTTTCTGCTAATTCAGGCCCAGGCTTCCTGGTAATAAATGAACCACTTCAATAATGCTTGAGGGCGTCTTCCCTCTTCATTTCATTCATTATTTTCTTCTTGTTTCCCTCTTGAACTTACCAAAATTGTGTTAAGGATGGCTTGTGAAGAGATGAAGTACTCTGAAGCACTGATTTCCAAATACATATGCACATGGATATATTTATATATTGTGTACAGTATTTCTATATGTATTTTTAATGTAGTTTTCAGTTAGATGTATTATTTATCAAAGATTTTCTGATGGAGGGAGAGTGTGACAGCTCTAGGCAGATTTAGTGGCCTCTTGGTGTGCTCCCTTACATAGATAATGTTTTATTGATGCTCTCAGTCATAAGCTCTGTGCAGTTTGAAATATAAATATTGGCACCACGAACAGACATGGTCTTTCTTTAGAAAGGGTTCTCCATTGTTTGTTGAGAATGGTACACTGTTACATTTATCTAATTGGGAGATTGCCACATACCTTTTCTCCCGGGATGAAAGACAAAGCTGGAATGAAATAGGTGTGAGCACTGGAGATGGTGCAGAACTGATTTACACTGACGATGCCAGACTGAGGGGTTGTAACTATCAGAGTCGGCTGGGGCTGGTGGGTTAACCCAACTGACCATTTAAAGTGATAAGTGGTTCAGTAAGGTCTCTCTCCACAGATGATGCCAGGCATGGCGAGTTTCTTCAGCATTCACTGTGTTCATTTTAATTGGCTTATAGTGGAAAAGACATTTCCATCTGTGTGGGGAGGCCAAAACTAGAGGCCATAAAATACATAACAGTTTTGAATAAATCAATACGAAACTTCACAAGAAATGTTTTACACAGGAGTGGTTACAATGTGAAATTCACTACCAAAGGGATAGTTGAGTTGAATGACAAAAATTTATTAAAAGAGAATCGCAATAAAAGCATCAAGAAGAACTTAATAGGTGGATTAGATGTGGTAATGTGAAGCAGGAATGTAGAATAAACCAGTTGGGCTAAATGGCCTTGTTTCTTCTCAATTATCTCTTTTCAGTTGATTCAATAAATTTTAGAGAAGTCTGCCTATAAAATATAAATGGGCAGCAAAAATTGGAAAGTCAAAATAAATCCTTTATTCTCCAGTTAATTCTGGAGATACCTAGTCATTAAGGTTCCCAATTAGTCCTCATTAACAGCAGAACTCAAACTATCATCTCAATCCCTTGCCTGGTTTTAAATCTTGACAAACTTTTGCAACACTAAGCTCATGTCTAGGGATGTGTCTGGGTGATGCTGAGCCTCGCAGTGTTTGGTCACTGTTACAGGGAGATCCTGAATCCAGTATACTGGGGAAGTCTGGGCCATCCAGGCAGGTAGGGAGTATTCCACAATCTTGGAGCTCTGGAATTCACCTCCCTCTACCTCTCTGCCTCTGTCCCCTCTTTAGACCTTTCTTATAATGGCTGCGTTGACAAAGTTGTTAGTCATCGGTCCTAATAAGTCGTCCTGTAGCGTCTCAGTCCTTACTTGAATACTCTCTTGCAAAATGGTCACATGTACATTGCATGTGCTACATGCCCTATGGATATTTCACTTACAGACATCTACCACCATTAAGGTACAATAAAGCACTCAAAAGGAATCGAAAGTTGCTTTTTGTCTGATCATTCACCAAGTAACACACTGACAGACTAAAGATAATAGGCAGATGTTGTTTGAATATGACTATTTAGATCACATGGTATTGATTCCTCAATTTAAATTTTCTAATTAGAAATCTAATTAACCAAATCTGGATTCACAATTATCCACATTGGCTAAAACATCGTTTAGATTATGGACTCCTATTCACACAATTAATAAATTTCCATTTGATTAATTCACTTTAAACCTTCATTCAGGAACACTCACCATCATCTGCAGTTACTGGTTAATAAGCTGTTTTACTTTTAAGACAGAGATGAGGAGGTTTTTTTCCCTCCCCTCAGACGGTGGTGAATCTATGGAATTCCTTACAGTAGAGGGCTGTCGAGGCTGGGTTGTTACAGTATTCAAGGCTGAGATGGATAGCTTTTTAATCAATGAAGGAGTCATGGCTTATAGGGAAAAGGCAGGAAAAAGGAGTTGAGGAGTTTCAGATAAACCATGATCTCATTGCACAGTGGAGCAGAAGTGGAATAGCCTACTTCTGTTCCCACATTTAATGGTCCGGTGGTCTTATTAGAAACAGCAGAATCGTATTCCATAATCTTGAGTGACCTGGCATATTCTTCATTCTAACATTACCATCAAGCTATTGGGCCACTCTAATTCAGTGAAGGGTGTGGACTAACATGCCAGGAACAATGCCAGAAAAAGCTAAATATGTAGTGCTGACTTAGTGAAGCAACAAATTATAATTGTATGAATGCTGAACAGCAGAAGTAGCAGCAATAGATAGAGCTAAGTACTCCCGCAGCCAGCAGAGTAGGTCCTGCCACATCAGTAGGTGGTGGTGGACACTCAAACATCTAAAAGGAGGAGGAGGCACGAACATCCCCATCCTTAATAAAGGGGAATCTTCCTCATCACTGCTAATGACAAGCCTGAGGCATTGCAATTATCTGCAGCCAAAAGTGCTGAATGCATTATTCATCTCAGTCTCATGCTGAGCTCCTCAGCATTACAGAGATGGCATTTTCAGCGAATTAACGTCAATGCACTTAAGATGGGAAAAACAGCTGGACTCATTGGATGCAGTGATGTCTGTACGCCTCAACAACATTCAGGCTTTAGTTCTGAAGACCTCTGCTCCAAAACTAGCCACATCCCTGGCCAATATGTTCCAGCACAGCTGGCATCCACCATGGTCAAAACAGCTGGAAAACATCTGAATTCTGTAGGTAAGGTGAAAATGACTGCTCTTGAGATTGAGGAACATTTGACAGAGTGAGGTGACAAGGTGCCCTAATAAAACTAAAGTCAATGGGAATCAATGTACCAACTCTCTACAAGCTGGAGTTATATCCCATACAAAGGATAATGATCATGGTTGTTGGAGGCTAACCTTCTCCAGAAATTCCTTAAGGCAATGCCCCAACCTAACCATTTCAGCCCCTTCAATCCTTTATCATAAGGTCAGAGTGGAATTTTACCTGGTGGTTGCATAACATCCCACTCTTTTTACAATGCCCTCTGCAATGGAGCCACTGTTACCTGCATGCAGCAAGTGACAAGTAACATCTGTGGCACAGAATTATTAGACAATAACCACCTCCTCTTGATATTCAACAGGCTGACCCTTTGCTGAATCCCTCATCATTAATATCCTGAGGGGGTCACCATTGTCCAGAAACACAACCGCACATGCCAAAAATCACAGAGAAAGTAAGGACTGCAGTTGCTGGAGATCAGAGTTGAGAGTGTGGTGCTGGAAAAGCACAGCAGGTCAGGCAGCATCCAAGGAATAGGAGAATCGACGTTTCAGGCATAATCCCTTCATCGATTCTCCTGTTCCTCGGATGCTGCCTGACCTGCTGTGCTTTTCCAGCACCACACTCTCGATGCCTGAAAACACTCTGACTACAAGAGTGAGTTGGAGGCTGACAATTCTGTGGCGATTACTTCCCTGATTGGTCAGAGCTTTCCCGTGATCTGTAAGGCACAAACAGGAAATAGATGGAATACTCACCACTTGCTTCAATGAGTGCAACTCCAACAACACTCAAGAAACTTAAGACCCTCCTGGATGAAACAACTCATTTTATTGGCAACTCAGACACCACATTAAGTATTCACTCCCACCAATACAGACACCATAGCATTGCAGCAACTCAGCAAGTCTCCTGTAGCAGCATTTCCCAAATTAGTAGTCTCTATTATTGAGGTAATCAAGGTCAGGAAACACATGAGAACACTCCTCGCTATATATTCCTTTTCATCATTGTTAATACATTGTTTTATAGGTGTGCCATCAAAAGCATTTTATCTGGATGTATCACTACCTGGTAAGGCAACTGTACCATTCAAGATTGGAGACAGTTACAGAGAGTGATGAACTCGGTGCAGACAATCACAAAGGCCAATCTCCCATCTATAGAATCCATCTACCAGGCCCGCTGTCAAGGAAAGGCCGCCAGCATTCTCAAAGATCCATCCCACCCTGACAATGTTTTTCTACAATCTCTACCATCAGGGAGAAGGTACAGAAGCCTGAACACACGCACCAATCGGGTTTGAAACAGTTTCTACCCTACTATTGTTACAATACTGAATGGACTCACAAACTCTTAACATTTGCCTGTACCTGTGTTTTTGTTTTTGCCCCTGTTTACCTATTATTCACTCATCTATGCTACTTAACTCTGTGATCTGCCTGTAATGCTCACAAGACAAAGCTTTTCACTGTGCCTTGGTACATGTGACAATAAATTCAATTCAATTCAATTCAGCATTCTGTCATTGTGACTGGATGAACATCCTGGAACTCCTTTGCTTGTATTTAAGCTATACCACAGGCCCTGACTTAGAAGGCAATTCATCACTATCTCCTCAAGACCATTTACGAAGGGGAAGTGAATGTTTGGCTTTCTGGTAATGCTCACAACCAATTAAGGAATTTTTATAAGTAGTCAACAATGAAATGAACAAAAATTCTTGGGGGCACCTGATCAGATTTCTCACTTTTGACTTGTTACCATGAAGGAAACTATTGCGGGTTTGGAAAGAGGTTGCAAGTTTAGGATGATCCAAGCCAATGACAGGAATTACAAATTTGGGTCAAGATTTTGAGTTGAAACACATGGAGGAAACTGGGTTTCTGGGGGCAGGTGAGCTGAATAGGAGGGGTCAGCCACGTATTACGCAAATTTCAAATCTGCATAAAACTTTGGTGTTTATTACAGTTTTTAACACATCAGTTGTCAGATAAGTGATGGGGGAAAACATTCTGACTATTCCACAACATAGCTTGTTCTTTCTTTTACTCTTTTTCCAGGATGGAGTGGGTACTCATTATGTTACCTTACATTACTTTTAAAATATATCGCATAGGTTTCTGAAGGCACGTTCACAATATTTTGTTTCCCTTTTATAGTGTCAGCAAAACATGAACAGTGTTAATCCAATTCTCATCCATGTTAGTGCTGATTATAAATCCTTCAGATTCCAGGTTGCATTATTTCCCCACCCTTCTCTCCATCCTGGTTTTGGCTTTTTATCCTGTCCACTGAGTATTTCTAAGATTTGTATATTGAAATAAAAGATCTAAGAGTTCTAACCAATCCCCACTGAAGGGTCTCTTCCAACAGACCCGTGGTAGCTCAGGCGAATGAATGATGCCCACAGTTAATGTAACATTTATGTTACTTGTGCATAAATCCTTCTCATTAGTCTTCACGATCTGAAGGAGATGTTTCCTCTTTGGATGCAAATCCAGGACAATAGATACAGAGGAGTGATTACAAAGAGTCATTTGCCCATGGGGTTCTGAGTATAAGAGGTCTTAAATTATTTTATAACTATGATTCCTGAGTTTAAATTATCACCTTGTTATCAATCCAGGGTGCTTGCTATACATTAAAACTTTGTAGAGCCATTTTATACCACTCTTGGCCTTTTTTTGTTAAAACTTTGATTTCTTTGTACATTCATGCCTTCTGACATCTGCATATACAGTCATTACTGTATCAATTTATGTGACTTTGTACATATTATTGCATGTATATGTATGTGCATAGACTTGTTTCAGTATATCATGTTAGTTATATGTACACAATAGTCTGCAGATGCTAGGTACCTTGTCAAATTTATTTTGAAAACCTGTGTATTCCACTTCCATTAAACTTCTCCCATCCATCGTACCTGTTACTTCCACCAAGAAATCTTACCAGGTTTTGCAAATATGCTCTTCCCTCTTGAAATCGCTATTGGTCTCTTGTCATCATCTAGATCTCTATATTAATAGAGTTAATTTTGATTTGGATAGTTTCTTAATATAAACGTTAAACTAATTGCTCTATAATAACACCATGCTTAAGGATCACAAATGATTTCCAATTGTTTCTATTCATTCATATCATTTGGACATTCTGGGCAAGGCCAGCATTTATTGCCTGTCCTTAATTGCCCCTGAGAAAGTGGTGGAATGCCACCTTGTTTCATTTTGGCATTCTATGTGCTGAAGCTGCTCTCACCATGCTGTTAGGGACAAGCTTGCACGATTTTGACCCAGTGACAATGAAGAAATGCTGACATGATTCAAAGTCAGGCTGGGGTGTGACTTAAAGGAGAATATTCAGCTGATGTTCCCTGTACCTGTTGCTTTTCTTCTTACGGGTGTAAGAGGTGGTGGGATTGGGAGGTGCTGCTGAAGCAGCTTTGATGAGTTATTTAAGGTGTCTTGTTGGTAATCTAAATCTTCTTTACCGTTATAATTGCTCTAGTATTAATGGCCATGCCTTCAATTGCATAGGTTGTAAGTTCTGGAGTACACTCCTTATGTTACTCTGACTCACTGTCTCAGTCTCGTTCTTTAAGATACTCCTTAAGACCTATCTCTTTAATAAAGCTTTTAGGCACGTGACTAAAAACCTATGGCTCGATTTCATACTTTGTTTTATAATACTTCTGTGAAGCACATTGGGAGACATAATGACATTAAAGATGCTAGATGAAAATACATCGTTGTTGAATCAACATTTTCAAATACTGCTTCATTTAGTAGATCTTCAGTAAGGAAGTGTTGGATTCAAGAAATTTTAAGCCATCAGTTGCTCT
The DNA here is from genome assembly GCF_004010195.1 of Chiloscyllium plagiosum. Lineage (NCBI taxonomy): Eukaryota > Metazoa > Chordata > Chondrichthyes > Orectolobiformes > Hemiscylliidae > Chiloscyllium > Chiloscyllium plagiosum. The sequence goes on from NC_057730.1 coordinate 38,394,508, forward strand.
TTCATTTATTTGGCAAATGATTTGCATGGACTAGATATCACAAGGTCGGCATTTATGGAGGAAGAACAGGCATGGGCTTGCGTTTCTCCCCTCACTAACACTTGTATTTTAATCAGCTCAACGTATTAAAGCGTTGGTTCACTTTCTGACTGCATGTTTCCAGACGCTGGTCCGGCCACACTTGGAATATTGTGTACAGTTCTGGTCGCCCCATTACAGAAAGGATGTGGAAGCATTGGAAAAGGTGCAGAGGAGATTTACCAGGATGTTGCCTGGTCTGGAGGGAAGGTCTTATGAGGAAAGGCTGAGACACTTGGGTCTGTTCTCATTGGAAAGAAGAAGGCTAAGAGGGGATTTAATAGAGACATACAAGATGATCAGAGGATTAGATAGGATAGACTGAGAAAGACTTTTTCCTAGGATGATGACATCAGCGTGTACGAGAGGGCATAAATACAAATTGAGGGGTGATAGATTTAGGACAGATGTTAGAAGCACGTTCTTTACGCAGAGAGTAGTAAGGGCGTGGAATGGCCTACTTGCTAAGGTAGTCAACTCAGCCGCATTAGGGAGATTTAAACAATCCTTAGATAAGCACATGGATGATTTTGGGATAGTGTAGGGGGACAAGCTGAGGATAGTTCACAGGTCGGCGCAACATCGAGGGATGTATTATTCTATGTTCTATGTTTTCCTTAGACCCTGCTACTCTCCAGCCATGGGAGAAGGGCCAAATAAGCTGAGAACACTACTCAGTCATAAGCAGCTTTGGCTTGTCTCCTTGAGAGGATTATGTGCCTCTGAACTTTACTCCTCAAACTTCAATGAAGCACCTGCCAGTCTGGGGAAATATCGCTCTTGGATCATCTCAGACCGATCTCAATCACTGGTCAGCCGCTTGAGTCTTGGGTTTTCCAGAAGAAATCACATATTAGCCTTCAAAGTGCTTTTGTTGTTTGTGGAAGATCACCTGTGGAAAGTGTGTGTTGAGTGTGAATTGGTTCTTGGCAAGAATTTCAACTAGCACTTCCATCTCAAACAATGCCAATGAGCTGTGTTGGCCATCTGGAGGACCATTTGTATCGTTGCCCATTCATAGACTTTCCACACGATTGGTAAAGCATCTACAGGGTCACCAAGGTAGCAACAACCTTTGGCCCATGAAATCTGCACCATTCAAAAACAAGCACCTAGCTATTCCATTGGAAGAGTGAATTGGGAGTGTGGTGCTGGAAAAACACAGCAGGTAAGGTAGCATCCGAGGAGCTGCTCGACTCTGATCTCCAGCATCTGCAGTCCTCACTTTCTCCCATTAGAAGAGAGTGAGTCATAATCCAAGCATTTTTCAAAAAAACTGAAGTAGAACAAAAATATTACTCAGTTGAGATTATGAGGTAAAAAGTTGCGAAATCTGTTGCTGCTATTTCTCATTAATGCTGGATATCTAGGGACAGAAGTAACTCATTAAGCCTCTTGAGCCTTGTTCTGCCATTTAGTTTGATTGAGGATGATCTTGCAGGATAACTGTAATGTGCTCTCACAAATTGAATAAAGAAACATGTATGTTTAGTGAGCATTTTGAGAACACAATAAACAATTCAACCAAGATAGCTGTTCAAATCACATGACTAGATTTAACAGCAATCTTCAGGGAACTCCTCTAAAGTCAATGCCAGCCAGCCAATTAATGAGGCTGGAATGCTAAACCAATATATTCTTACCTGCTAGTGACACAGTTATCTCCAAACTATAAAAACTCTACGCAAAGTGAAATGCAAGTTATCCCTGTCTGATAAGAAGGTGCATTAATACATTTCCAATTAACATGGAATGAGCCATTGTTGGTTATCTTCAAAGCAAGCCTTTGTTGTGATGGTATCTGCTCTTCAGAAAACTTACTCAAGAAAATTTTCAAAGAGAATTTGAAAGATCAGAACCTGCCTACAACCCCTTGACTGCTAGCCAGTTAGTCAACCCACCATCACAAAAGATATACAGACTATTAACTGAAACTTGAAACATGTTTAAAGGGAGGAATTAAATCACAATAGACAGGTGGTGAGAATGGGGAGAGAGATTTATTTTAAAACTCACAGTCTGTCTATGAACTGGCCCATATAGGGTAACCAGAGTGTGAGCCAACTGCTATTGAATAAAAATCTTATTATGCAATAATAATGGGAAGGGTGCTGATTCCTATTGGTCAATCCGAATAGTGTGCCAGATTCTATTGGATAATGAAAGTGAGTGAGCCAGATCCTATTGAGCAATCCAAATTAGTCAGCCAACTCTCATTGGGTAGTTGCAGAGTATAAACTGGTTCCTGTTGGATGATGAGGTGGTGGGTTGCTCCAGTTAGATAACCAGTCTGTGAGCTAGTTCCTATTGGATAATCACTGTTTCTAAAATGGTTCTTATTGGATAATCCTGTTGTTGAGCTAATTCCTGTCCCTAAATGGCTCCATAGAAATGATACAGCACAGAAGGGGGGCATTTGGCCCATCTTATCCATGCTAACCCAAAGACACTCAGATGCCATTCTAATCCCATTTTCCTGCATACGGCCCATAGCCCTGAGGTTTACAGCACTTAAGGTGCAGATCCAGGCAGTTTTAAAAAGAGTTTAGGGTCTCTGCTTCTACCACCAACCCAGGCAATAAATTCCAAGTGTCCACCACCCACTGCAGAAAAGGATTTTTCCTCACCTTCCCTCTAATACTTTTGCTGCTTAGCTTGAATCCTGTTGGATTATCGCTGATGAATCCTTCATTCTGCATAAGCAATGGCATCTGTGGTATATGATTCCACCGATCCGCCATTTCCCCAATCCCACATTTATTAGCGTGTTCCAATTGAACCTCCCAGATGGCTCCTTCACATTCCTGACACAAAAACACTTTTAGTGAGTCATGAGCATCACAATAGCTTTGCTACAGATAAACTTACGTCCACCAACACACTAAAACAGCAGGTAATGAACTTGAAAGACCATATACAGTCAGCAAGCAAAACTAATGTCATTTACAAAATACCATGCAAGAACTGTAACAAATACTACATTAGACAAAGAGGCAGGAAACTAGCCACCAGGATACATGAACATGAACTAGCGACAAAACAACATGACCCTCTCTCACTAGTATCCTTATACACAGATAAGGAAGGACACCATTTCGACTGGGACAACACATCAATCCTGGGACAAGCCAAACAGAGACATGCATGAAAATTCCTAGAAGCATGGCATTCCAACTGGAATCTATAACAAACACATCAAGTTAGACCCCATCTACCACATGCTGAGAAAAAGAACAGGAAATTACATCACCACAGGAAATGGCATCACCACAGGAAATGGCATCACCAATCCAAAGAAACCCACACATATAAATAGAAAGCAGGAATTATCAGCAGTGCTTCACCCGGAGGCCCACTGAAGACGTTACCTAGTAGGGTGACAAAACGTCTGGAAATGAACCTTCCAGCTCAGCGAGCAAACCTACATCCAGAATCTCAACCTGAGCTACAAATGTTCTCAAAACTCACTAATCCCTTTGCCTTTTGTTCTAGCAATCCTCATGATGGAGATTTGATTAAGGAGGTAGAGCTGCGTAAAATTTATGAAGCAGTAGAGATCAGGTGAGAAATAGATACTGTGTGGACTGGGTGTAGGCAGCCTGACATGAATCAGAAACTCCGTGTCCCATGTTTGCAGCCAATGGGAAAGCAGTTGTAGGCCTTAGGCAGTGACAGGCTCCAGTTTACTCCACCATCTTTAGTGGGGCAATGACCTGTTGGTAACTGGTGCACAGCAGCCATCTTTATAGGGGGCAAGGTGCAGCAAAGTGCATGCTCAGCCTTCCTTTGGCAGGAGCTACAAGGTGAGGATTTAATCAAACCAAGAGCAATGTTTGTCTCTTCTCATCTCTATCTTGGACTGAAAGTATGAGATTTTCATTTTATAAACTCCTTTTACAGGCTATTCAATTGAGAAGGTTTTCAAATGGGATTTCAATCAATTCCTGGGGATCTGAGTATCTTTGGCCATGGGAAGATTCTGCCTTGACTATTCTGGCTCTGGGAACTAATGGAAATAAAGACAGCAAAACAATGGAGGGATTGGAAAACAAGGATGCAAATTTGCTATTTGAGGTGCTGCTGTAAACTATCTCGGTAGACTGGATGGCAGGTTCCCTTTCCTGAACAGGATTACATAACTAGTTGGGTTTTAATAACAATTCAGCAGATTTCAAAGTCATGGTTCTGAGTGCTAACCCCTGTAAATTACAAGATTCATTCAGCTCAATTTCAACACCACCTTTTGTGGGGTTTTTTTGTCTCCAGAGGACTTTAGGAATCCTGCACTCAGTTCTGGTCTCCCTGCGATAGGAATGATGTTGTGAAACTTGAAAGGGTTCAGAAATGATCTGCAAGGATGTTGCCAGGTTTGGAGGGGTTGAGCTATAGGGAGACGATGATTCGGCTGGGGGCTGTTTTCCCTGGAGACTGAGGGTTATCTTACAGATGTTTATGAAATCATGAGAGGGCAAATAACCAAGGTCTTTTTCCCCAGGGTAAGGGAGTCAAAGACTAGAGGGCACAGGTTTAAGCTGAGAGGGGAAAGATTTTTCCACACCAAGGATGGTGCGTGTATGGAACGAGCTGCCAAAGGAAGTGGTGGAGGCTGGTACAATTACAAATTTAAAAGGTATCTGGATGGGTATATGAGTAGGAAGGGTTTGGAAGGATTTGGGCCAAATGCTGACAAATGTAACTCTATCAGTTTAGGATATCTGTTCGGCATGTATGAATTGAACTGAAGGTCTGTTTCTATGATTTATGATTCTATCTGTTCCTCTAGCTCCCCCCCTCTTTAATCTTGAGGATAAGAAATATCATTTTTTTAGGCCCCTTCAGTTCTGTAGAAGAGTTGCGTTGGACTTGAAATGTGGCTTCTCTTTCTCTCTTGACGGACGCTGTCAGACCTGCTGGGTTTCTCGAGCACTTTCTGTTTTAATTTCAGATCTTCAACATCTACAGTACTTTGCCTTTGTGGAAGGAATGTGTTCATGGGTTCAGGTGAAGAATGTTGCGAAGATGTTAGTACGAAGTGCAAATACTGCTGTCGACCTATTGGGCCACACGATCTGTTTCTGTGCTGCAATTCTATTTATTCTGGCAAGTTGCTAACTGTGGAAACATTTGAGTGTCAAGCCAGGCACTTTAGGGATAAAGACATCATGTTTTAGTGTGGGAACAGCAAGAGCAATTTCACAGCCAGTTTACAGAATCAATAAAGCTGCAAGACAAATTCTCATTGAACAGATGACGGTTTAATGGATTTCTGTACTGTTTTGTTTTTCACCCAAAGCTGTACAGCAGGGATAGGATTAAATGCCCTCACCTTGCCACATTAATGTTGTAGCTTCCAGCTGCTAATAGAGGTTATCCTATAAAACCAGAGGCACAATAACTTACATTGATTCTAATAAAGCTTTGTGCATCTCTAAGCTCGCCAGACACAGGGTAGTCGTTTAGAAAACGGAAATCTTGCAGACTACAGGTCTAACGAGCTCTGAATAAAAAGCACGCTTCCCTACTCTTTCCCTTCTGTTTTCTCAAAATCCAACACGTTAATATTTCAACTGCTCCTCCTCTCAAACAAAAAGAAAAAAAAACCCAGTGTCATTGCAACAGAGCTTATAACATAATACAGGCAGAGATGTGACATTGCAACAAAATCCTTTCGCAGCCGATGTTGTGAAATAACTGACAAAATGTTGGGTTACATCATCGCTTTATCAGTTGTCCTTTTTCTTAACCTAATGCACATGCCCAATTTTAACTCACATTTCCCTTTCATATGCGTTCCTTTCTTCAGATACCATTTGCAGTTACCTTTCCCTGCATTCTGATTAGATTCCTTACAGTGTGGAAACAGGCCCTTCGGCCCAATCAGTCCACACCGACCTTCCAAAGAGTAACCCACCCAAGATCCATCTCCCTCATGCACCTAACACTACAGGCAATTTAGCATGGCCAATTCACCTAACCTGCACATCTTCGGACTGTGGGAGGAAACCGGAGCACCCGGAGGTAATCCACGCAGACACGGGGAGAACATGCAAACTTCACACAGACAGTTGCCTGAGGCCATCCCCACTCCCCCAAACCCTCAAAACCCTTTGCTGAAATAGTGAGGGGAATGGGACTAATTGACCAAACAGTTAACAATTACGCAATGCCCTACATCTGTATGACATGATTCTAAGCACGAACAGAAAGAAACAAGATCCCTTCGATTGGAGTCAAAGGCAAAAGATGTTCTGTGTCAGTCATGGGTCAGTACAAAGGAAGAGGCTTTACGTGATCATGACGTTGTTATTTATTGAGCACTGCATTTCTCAAGATGATGATAAAGACTAACCGATAAGTCATTCAGTTGTGGTATCTGATGCTGGACGGTAGTCTTCTCAGTGTAATAGTCGAGACTGTGGTGCTGGAAAAGCACAGCAGATCAGCAGCATCCCGGGAGCAGGAGAATTGATGGTTCGGGCAAAAGCCCTTCATCACTTTGCCTGAAACGTCGATTCTCCTGCTCCTCAGACGCTGCCTGACTTGCTGTTCTTTTCCAGCACCACACTCTCGACTCTAATCTCCAGCATCTGCAGTCCTCACTTCTGCCTTCTCAGTATAATATATTTAGTCCAACTTCTAACTATTATTGTAATTCAGACAATCCAAGATTATGTTTTGCATGTGCTAAAGTAGAAAACAAAGGCTTGCATTTGCAATATGTTTTTCACTACCTTGGGATGTCTCAAAGTTCTTGAACAGCCAGTGAAGTATTTTTATTGTAATTTAGCCATTGTTGTAATTTAGGAAACACTGCAGTCTGTTAGCGCACACAAAGTTGTCATCAAGAGCAATGTGATAATAATAAGAAAATCTATGCTTTAGTGATGTTGGTATTGAACAGTAGCACAGATTCCAGAGTAGATAGATTATACCTTTAGGACATGGCATCATAATGTATGATGTTCTGGTATAAAGGGTCCTGCTTCTCTTTCAGTCACTCTTTCTTAGCAATGGGGCGAGTGCAGTGTCTTCTGTTGGTCAGTTATGTGTATGTAATGTAAGGTAACACCTGTAACCACTGAACCACAGATTTCAATTGCGTAAATAGCATTGTTAATAAATCTCAAGACAACTGTCCCTGTGGAATCTGTTATGTGGACTAACATAGAAACCTATAAAGCATACCATGGTAGCAGTAAATGAGCTTTAAAACCTAATCATGACACTTGGTAAGTGCACACTAAACTTTGAAAAGATGACAGCAGCGCAGTAGTGTGAAAAAGTCTTTTTCTTCACAGTCATTCATAACTCTGTCTGATTTTAAAACTATAGTTACAACTACAACCAAGATAAAAACGAATTGTCAACCTGTACTGTAGCACAGTGAATACTTTACCTCTTTTTTTAAATAAAAGAAAGTTTACATATAGCTCTAAATTAAGAAGAAGTCCGATTGTAAGGTCCTGAAGGATGGCTCTAGGAAAATATAAAGCACTTCTGAAACAAAAAAAGGAACAGAAACACTGAACTAAGTGCTTTTCTACAACAAAAGACTTACTTGTTCACAATCGTTGGTTAGTTCCACAATTGCCCCTGAGAAAAGGAATGATGACAAAGAGCAATGTGTATGCAACATCATAATTCATTCTTTTTAAGTGTACCCATAGTTGCCAGCCTGCACTGTTTAAAGGTAGAGGAACAGTTAAAGCTGCAATAACAGAAAAGAAGAGAGAAGCCAATAAAAGAGAACAGGAAAACTCCACTGTACTGCGGAATCTTCCACGGACATGTTAAAAAGCTTAATGCTCCACAAGCAAGATGGAAAGAAAACATGTAAACATAGATTGGCAATCCATTGATATTCTGTCAACACTTCCATTGTTTAAAGGAAGAATTCATCTTCAAGGATTAACAAATAGCTGACAAAGAATAAGAGGCAGTCAAACCCCTCACTTCAGGCACGGGAGAGTTAGGAACAATAAAATCCTCAGAATTTCTGGCAATTACCACAAAGATCCTGAAATTCACTAAGGTTCCTGAGATGTCACCTCCAAGGTCATGACCACTTCCATTTGGAAGGCCTAGATCAGCAGATACATGGGAGTCCCATCACCTGCAAATTACCCACCAAGCCATGTACCATCCTGACTTGGAAATGTATTCCTTCAGTGTTGTTCGGCCAAGCCTTTCCTAAAGGCATTGTAGGTATACTGACAGCACATGTAACACTTCAAGAAAGCAGCTCACCACCACCTTCTTGAGCAAAGAGGGATGTGTAACAAATTCTAAACCAGTCAGCAACACCCACCTTCTACAAGTAAATAAAAGAATTCAAAAGACCACCTTTACATTTGGGTCAATTTTAGGATACCCAGGTTTGAGTTCATATCATACATCTAACAGTCAGCTGAAATAATCAACCAGTTCAGAGATAGGCACAGAATCTGATTCCACCAAAGCCAATTTAGCTGAAAGGCTCATAGGCTGGTTATTATCTCTATATCCATCAAATCCAGAAAAACATTTCTGGACAATGCATTTACAATTGATGCTTCACTGGAAGAAGGACATTGGTTTGAAGCAATTTTTGCTGGTCAGCAAAATCTGCAATGGCTAGATCCTGGATCAACCATTGCAGCTATCAACAGTTTCAGTCGAATATCCAAATCTTGTCCAAATGGTGGTCACCTGTCATATGACATGAACCCAAGGTCCCGGTTGAGGCCCTCTCTATGGGTACCGAACTTAGCTATCAGCCTCTGCTCTGACCACCATTGCACTATACACACACACAGACAGTCCTATGCACGCACGCACACACACACACTCCTATACACAGACACGCACACAGACACTCATATACACCCTTACAGACACACACTCTCACACTCACACATGCATCCTCTCAGAGACTTGGACCATCCTATATTCATGCACACACATATACACTCTCTCTCACAGAAACTCACAATCCCCCACCCGAGATGAATCCATATAAGACTCTGTTAACTCACTTTTTAGATTAGAATCAGTCTAAACATTGTGGCACAGACAGGGAACACAGGGGGCTAACGCTTTCAACATCTCAACATCTTATCTGCGCTGACACAAATTGTTACAGTTAACCTGAGAATGTAACTTTTAAAAAAAGTTTTGTGATTTACACATGAAAGAAGTGAAACTAACATGGTCATTCTAACAGATGAGAGACTTAACAAACAATCAAGGTATTTTTCAATGTATAATTTCAGTTACATCACATTATAAACTTTTGCTATAAATTCTGTGCCTTACAACTGTGCACTCCACAACCACCTGATGAAGGAGTGGTGCTCCGAAAGCTATGTTTCCAATGAAACCTGTTGGACTATAACCTGTTGTTGTGTGATTTTTAACTTTGCATCTAAGGAACAGTGTCAAAGAAGCTCCAATGGTTGCTTCCAAGTCACACGAGCACAAGCATGTCAACAAAATCTAAGAGGTAACAGAAATGTTACAGCTTACAGACACCAGTTGGACAGTATATGGGGTCAACTTGACTACATTAGAAAAGCTGAAGCCATTACTTCCATCCAAGAGCTATATCTCAAAGGATTAGACAACATGTACTTTATGCCAAAATCGACACGGCTGCCAGTGTAAATATTATCCCTTTACACATTATCCCGTTACACGAGATATATTCAGGAAGCTTACTTCATAGGAAGTGGATGCATCTCAGAAAGGTCGCAGAGCATATTTACAATAGGATAACAACCCTATTCCTCAATACCTTCAAATTGTTTCTCAAACTATAAAATGATCATCAAATGTAAAGCAAGTTGCCAAGATTTTTGGATAGCTGTGCTAAATCTATGTGTCACTCCGCTAGGCAATGTCTTGTCCTCACCAGCAATTCTCTTCTTTGGAAGATAGAGCCACACAGTTCTTCGCCTCCCACACTGTCACCATCCAAACACATCTGCATGATGCATTGCTGTGCAGAAGGATGAAAATGACACAAGAGTATGACCAATATGCATGCAGATACTTGTACCAACCTGAATCAGGATGAAACATATGAGTTTGACAGTTTCATATGAACACCTGTTAAAGGAAAAATACTTCATTGTTGCGTCTAGTCTAGGTCATATGTCATTGTACTAAACAATGGTCAACTCTTGTCCAAAAATAATCAACTTATTTGAACTGTATCTCATCAACTGTCTTTATACAAGATGAAAACTCTGATTCTGAAAATATGAACACGCATCTATGAAAACATGATACACATTTACCTGCATTGAGCACACTGCAACAATACAGCCAAATTGTGAAAGTTGTATAAGGACAATATATGGCTATGTTGTTTGTTGACCGCAGCATGAACTGATTATATAGAGATAATATATCTACAGGTGTATGCTTCCTTGTAAACATTTATCAGAAAAGGGTTCCCATTTTTAAGGGAAAAAGGAGGGATGTTGTATTATAGCATAGATTCCAGATCTAACAGGCTTGTACCTTTAAGACAGTTGTACCGCATCATGACATCTGATATTCCAAGATAAAGGCACCCATATTGATGTTAGTCATTTCCCCATGTAATGGGGTCATTAATCAGTTACTTTATTGTATGTAATATACAGTAATATCAGACAGCACAAAACCCAGAATACATATGCAAGTCTGTGACGTTGTGGCAGAATAAATACTTAATAAACTTCAAGACATCTGTCTCAACATAAACCTGAGTCTCTCTGACATATGTTATGTAGATTAACATATAGAAAGCCACAAATTGGATCAGTGGTGGAGGGATAAATATAGACCAGGAAACCAGATTGTGAGGGGTGTGGGATCTCCCTCCAATGCCACTTTCAGATAGAAAGATTGCTTTAGTTTAATGCATCATCTGAAAGATAGCACTTCTGACGCTGCAACGCTTTCTCAATACTGACATTGTAATGCCATCCTGAATTTTAAGCTCAACCTATAGTTTCCAACTCTTACTTAAATATTTCTCCACCACTACATGCAGGCCGGACTGACAGGATTGAAGAGTTTGTCATGCCTCAATGGAAACCAAGCTCCACTATCCTGGAATCTTCAGAAAAGTTAAAGATTTAGACTTCCTCAATTTACCTGGTACCTGATTTTTAGACCCAGGTTGACAGAAAACAAAGATCATGTTTCTGTACTTGACAAGAATTATTATTACAAATAAACAGATTCTATCAAAAGATAAATAATTAAAAACTGTTGTCATATAACTCTACTAGTTACAACTCTTACCTACTTGTAAATCTCCCCTCCATACACACATACAGATTGACACAAAAGGTATGTTATATGCAGGGGGAAAGATTGGAAAAGCAGTTCAGTGGTCCCTGTTCACAGGGCTTGCTGAGAGGATCCTTGTGCTGATCAGAACATTGCTTCTTGATCTTCCTTCTCAGGATACATTAACGTGCTTGTAGGAGGCACAGGGTAGCTGCTTCACATTTAGAAAGATTCAAATAAGTAATTAGAAGTCACAGGTTACATCAAATGCTGTGAGGAAATAAACTGACTGGCTTCAGGCTCGAGATGCTTCAGTACTGCAGAGCAGAAACAGTTTCATCCCTCCTAGAAATCCCAAGGCTTCTGCCCTGAACAGTAACGCCTCCAAGCTGATCAGTTAGCTGGGAGCCAATCTCCTCGTTGCTGGCAGGCAGGAGGCCCTTGTCACCAGTTCACAGCCAATCAGATGTATTGCTGGCCACATCTCCACTTGTAGATAGCCCTGGCTCCAGCTCATTTATAACTCAGGCTTCCCGACTGCTTGATCCAACAGCTGTGTAAACAGCACTCGCCATGAGTGTCAGGCAACTTCGTCCTAAAATGTTTAGAAATCTTTCAACAATTCTTGGCTTTTAAAACAGTTCTCTTCCCATTTCAGTCTACAGCCAAAAAATACAGAAAATAAAAGATTTGCAAGGATGTTGCCAAGGCTGGAGGGTTTGAGCTATAGAGACACTCTGAGTAGGCTGGAGCTATTTTCCCTGGAGCGTTGGAGGCTGAGGGGTGACTTTATAGAGGTTTATAAAATCACAAGGGGCATGGAGAGTATAAATAGACAATGTCTTTTCCCTGGAGTGAGGGAGTCCAGAACTAGAGGGCATAGGTTTGGGGTGAGATGGGAAAAATTTAAAAGGGACCAAAGGGCAACTTTTTCATGCAGAGGGTGGTGTGTGCATGGAATGAACTGCCAGAGGATGTGGTGGAGGCTGGTACAATGACAACATTTAAAAGGCATCAGGATGGGTATATGAATAGGAAAGGTTTAGAGGTGTATGGGCCAAGTGCTGGCAAATGGAACTAGATTAATTTAGGGTATCTGGTCGGCATGGACAAGTTGGACCAAAGAGTCTGTTTTCATGCTGTGCATTTCTATTACTCTACGATTATAAAAGGATATCAGCTTTAAATTTCTTGCGGGTTTTTCAGTGCTTTGAGAGTTGAGCTTGGACATTCTCAATTGAGTTCCAAGTGGGTTTCAATTCTTGCTGCAGGATACTTACATTGCCATTAATGGGCTATAAGGTTGGTTGATGTAGTAACTGGAGGCATCACTCAGGTTCAGAACAGCTGGTCGTATAAACTATGTTGGCTTTCAACTGTGTGTGAGTATTAGTGTGAAAATGTTAAGTATGAAATTCCTTCTTCAAGATTTTATTGGACAATGTTAATCAGTTAACAGCAATCGCTAACTTTCACCAAAAAGGTAATAAATAAATATTTGTTATGGATGCATAAGTCTACTTCATGTTAATAGCCATACAACCCAAGATCAACTCAGTTGACAAGCAGAATTAGACTTGCTTCATGTGCACTCTGTAATACCATATATTTATTATGGGATTTGTCAATGTTTAATTATACCTGGTAAAACGTGGGGATGGGGCACTGAAACTTCCCACTTTAAGTGGTCAGAAAACTACAAACTTCAATTTGATTTGAGGACTTGGAGTTCTCAAGTTTTAAGCAATAAGTTTAAAGGCATTAAAAAACTTTTATCAGCCTTGGACACATTAAGCTGCGAGTCTCCATGCCGTTGAGATTCACTTTAAGATTGAGTTTGCCAGTCAATCGAATACAGTCAGTGTGAACCATATCTGAGATTGACCTACTTTCCAGCTGAAATGATTATGGACCTTTCCTGTGTACCCAGTAAATAACTGGCAACTTTTGGAATTTTCTTCTCCATTGGTATTTATCAAAGGTCAAAGTTCCCTTGACATACTGTGGAGCATTAACTATTAGTGCTGTGTGGACTCACCAGTATGAGAAGGATGCACTTTGACAAGAATGATCAAAGATAGAGCTCTCTTCACTGGAAGGGAATTGAGTCAAAGTACGATGAAAAATTATGAGCGAGTTCAAAGTGGCAAATAATAAAAGAACAAGAACATGATTTCAAATGCAACAAGCATTTATCCAGATTTTATATTTAGGACATTTAATACAAAATTATGGAGGGAAAAAGACTTTTAAATTGGCCCCCAAAGCTATGAGCTGTATTGCTCATCCTATGCTCATTTTTAAAAAATCATCATAAGATTTGGCTGTCACTGACCAGACCAGCCATTTATTGCCCATCCTTAATTGCTCAGAGGGCAGTTAAGAGGCCACCACACAACTGTGGGTCTGAAGTCACATGTAGGCCAGGATGGCAGATTTCCTTCTGTAAAGGACATCAGTGAACTAGATGGTTTATTCTGGCAATAGTTTGGTGGTCATCATTAGATCCTTAATTCCAGATTTTTATGGAATTCAAATTCCACTGTCTATGTGATTCAATCTTTGGGTCCCCAGAACATTATTGGGTTGCTGGATGAATAGCCCATCAATAGTACCATTAGGCCATTGATTCCAGCTCATGATTGTCATTTTTTTCATCATTGTAATTTCAAAGTCCACTTAACAGGCATGTGTTTAGTAAATCATAGAGTCACAGAATGTTCAATGTGAACTGACATCGTTGGACCATTGGACAAATCATGTAAGTGAAAACTCTTTGGAAGAATTAGATAGTTAGTCCCATTCCATAGATCTTTCATCATAGTGCAGGAAACAAATTCCCTTTAACCAGTTGCCAATTTCCTTTGGAACATCATTTTTCTTTCTGCTTCCACCACCTTTTTTAGACAGTATATTTGATCAATTTAGAACAAGCTGCTGTGTATTTATTTCTCCTCGTGCTGTCTGTGTTTCCGTTGCCTCTATAGTAAAATGGAATGTGATGTGATAACAGATAATATTGTGCTATCATGAACAAATTTGTGAACAATAAGAATGGCTCTGGTTGCAATATTTATTCACAAGGGAAACTAACTACTGACAACTTCCTATGTCTGCTATTTCTAGTGAAGCCTTTAACCTATACTAATTTCAAATTAATTCATTATCCACAAATTAGATGTCAGAAACATGTACCAACTTACATGTGAAACTGTAAGAATGCCAATTTATTGGGACGGTTGTTCATTTTAAATTGATTATATGCTGAAGCATAAGAGATTCAAAACTGCTCCAAGGTAGCCCTAGTATTGATCATGTCCTGTATCTCCAGCTGGGCTAAATGGTTTGGTAATTTAGCAACTTGCACAATGTCAGCTGATGACTTTAACATAGATTCAGTACAGTCAGGGTAAATGTGTTATTTCTTAAAATGTCTGTGGAATCTATAATTGATTTTAAGGATGTTTGAAAAGGAGTTGATGAATTTGCAACAATTTTAAAGGGAACAATTGTATTTTGTTGAATAATAACAAAAAGGTTGACTTTGAACTGGTGACTCTTGACCTGGAAGCATGAGTAAGTGAAGGAAAGTTAAGAGTATATGTGGCTGGACACAAAGGAGAGTTACATGCTCAAAGGATACCGACAAACAAAGGAACTGAAGGGTGAAAGCACAGATGTGAACACAAAAAGACACTGATATAAAGAGGATACATGGAATTCCTCACTGCTGGAAAGAGGTGAATTCCATAAGACAAGAGCTCTTCAAGATACTGTATAAGCTAACCAAGGAGGTCTAAAACCTGGAAAACTGAGTAGGTAGTTTGGAGAAACTAAAGAATTAGGTGCTTTTCGAGAAATGGCTGATTCATGAATTCAGTTGTTATTGGTTGATTGGTTAAAAAGGAATTTCAAAAAGCTACCTAATCATGACATGTGATCCGAGCTAGAGAGAGTTCATAGAGGTGTGCATTGTCGATTGTAATTATACCTGTGAAACCTAGAAGTGAAAGCTATGTTACCCTGCATAAGTAAAGAATAGCATTTTGTGAAATTGTGTAGCTATATAATGCTATATATACTGAAGGGGAAAACTGTGGTTCTGAAAGACATCTTAGTTGAAATGACTATTTAAGTTTAAATGTACCTTTTTATTTGATGAATCATTCAGCTTTATTTTATGTTGGTTATGATTTCTGTTAAATTAAAAATCTCAAAATGTGGAAGCTTATTGGCAATTTCTTCATTTGGGGGTCATTCAATAAATCTGGTTATGTTCATTTACAGTATCCCCATGGAATTGCAACACTCTGACACACTTATCCCGATCCTCAGATTGTTCTCACACTGTTTCACAGCATTGCCCCTTTTCTCCTGTAGCTCTCAATGCCATATATTCAGAATTGGCATTGGATGCTCAACCTTTCTAGTTATCCTTGTGATGATCTCCTATCACATAGCTGTGTAGCCTTTCTTGAGTGGCAGCCACACTTTAGTGTTTGTCACTATGACCTTTGAGTCAGAATGGGTGTGGGTTAATGCCACATTCCAGAAATATTCATAAAAGTTCATGATGGATATTCCAGTGAAGTATAAAGGGATTGCTACACTGTTTGAGGATTTGCTTTTTGAATGAGATATTTATCTAAAGTATTATCTTCCCTGGTGGATTTTAAAGATCCAATATCATTAGTTAAGTAAGGCAGGGGAGTACTCCCCAGTATCCATCTGAATATTTATCCTTTATTCAGCAGGTTATCTTTTTTTGTATGATTGCTGTGTGTGAGAGCTTGCTGTGTCCAAACTGGCTGTTTCGTTTCCTTCCATCAAGCCAGTGACTGCATTCCAAAAGCACTTCATCACTAATGGAATGTTCTGGAGTGCTTCCTTTTATTTTCAATGCATTTACTGTGTAACACTGGGATCCTGGTTTATTCCTTCATTGACGGTCATTCTGTTCCACTTGACCTTTTTCGTCAAGTTTCAATCCATTCAGAACACCGCAGCCTGTACTGTCTGTCACAAAGCTGAAATGATAATCCTCAACTCCACTTTCCTGCCTTTTTCCCTATAACCCTTGATATCCCCTACTGATTAAAAATCTGTCTATCTCAGCTTTTAATGCACTTAATGATCCAACCTTGATAGCCCTCTGTCCTAAAGAATTACATATATTCACTGCCCCGTTCTCTCTAAAGTTCCTGTTCCCCAACATTAGGGTTTGTCTTTGAATATGAATTAGCCCCATCCAAACTTGGGTCATAGCTGTCCTTATATCTCTGGGTACACCTTCCTTCTACCCCACGATTGTCAACAGCTGCTCATTTCATGCACTGAGCACCTGATCATCCAGCCTTTCTATGGCTTGCCATCCTTTCACAAACTTCCACAAATATTTTCCTTTTCATCATTCCTTGTTTGAGCTCGATTCAAACCCTAATTCATTTCTTCTTTCTCCCTTCCGCTTTGCAGCTGCTGTTCCTTTTTTTAACTTGAGTGAAAAATCCTACTCAGAAGGGCAACTGTAGGAATAAAAGCTCAGCACTTACGCAATTCAGTGGTGATCTTTCAAAATATAGGAGTCTATCAAATCAGCAGGAAGTGACTTCACTGGTTACAAATGCCTTACCAAAATGCCTAAGAATAGTTTCTGAAAGGTACTTAGAAAGCAAATGTCCTCTGTTTAAAGGACATCAAGACTTTGGGAGGACACCCTGGGATGTATGATTACACCAGCAGAACTATCCAGCAGTTTTATCACAAAGTCCCTGTACATCTGTATCCTTATCATGTGAATAGTTTTATTTAACTCAATTTTCATACCTCCTGGACTGAAAGCTCCTTCATGGCTTTCCCTGCAGCTACCTCCAGACAATGCACACCAGTGAATTGGCCTCATTGTAACCAGAGTAAAGGTCAAACAGCTTGACTGCATTCACTATCTTAGATGCTCTTTGGAAGATTGGGTAGATAGACATAAGACCGTAAAACTTAGAAACACAAGTAGACCATTCAGTTCATTGAGTCTGCTCTGTCAATGAGATCATGACTGAAATGATAATCCACAACTCCACTTCCCTGCCTTTTCCCTCAAACCCTAGATTTCCCCTTCTCATCAAAAATCTGTCTAGCTCAACCTTAAATGCACTTATTGATCCAACCTTGACAGTCCTCTGTGGTAAAGAATTCCATAGATTCGCTATCCTCTGAGAGAAGTAATTCCCCTCATTGTCATAAATGTGTGAACCCTTCTGAGATGATGCACTCTGGTCCTGGACTCTCCTACAAGGGTAAATGGCCTTTCCACATCTACCCTGTCAAATCACCTAAGGACCTTGTACATTTCAAAAAAGGTTGCCTCACATTCTTCTAATTCCCAATAGTATAGGCCCAAACTACTCAACCTTACCTCATAGGACAGTTCCCCCATACCTGGTATCTGCCTAACGAACCTTCTCTGAACTGCTTCTAATGCCAGTATATTTTTCCTTATACAAGGGGCCCAAAACTGTATTGCATTGTGGACTGACTCAAGCCTGTATAGTTTTAGCAAAACCTCCCTACTTTTAGATTAGATTCCCTACAATGTGGAAACAGCCCATTTGGCCCTACAAGTCCACACCGACTCTCCGAAGAGTAATCTGCCCAGATCCATTTCCATACATTTACCTCTGATCAATGCACTTAACACTATGGGCAGTTTAGCATAGACAATTCACTTGACCTGCACATCTTATGGGCTGTGGGAGGAAACTGGAGGAAACCCACAAAGACACAGGGAGAATGTATGAACTCCACACAGACAGTTGCCTGATGCGGGAATCAAACCCCGGTCCTTGGTGCTGTGAGGCAGCGGTGCTAACCACAGAGCCACTGTGCCACCCCTTCTTCTGAGATGATGATACTGTTATACTTCATTCTCTTTTAAATAAACACCAACATTCCATTTGCCTTCCCTAATACCAGCTAACTTAGATACTAGCTTTTTATGATTCATGGATTAGCGCTCCCAAATCCCTCTGTTCTATAGCTTTTTGCACTCTTTCTCCATTTCAATAATGTTGAGCTCCTCCATTCTTCCTGCCAAAGTGCATAACCTCACATTTTTCCACATTATATTATATCCATCAAGTGTTTGCCCACTTAAACCTGTCTACAACTCTCTGCAAATTCTTTGTGTCATTATCACCGCTTGCTTTGCCACTAATTTGTGTCATCCACAAACTTGGCTATAGTACATTCACTTGCCTCATCCAAGTCGTTAATATATATTTTAAATAATTGTGACCCCAGCTCTAATCCCTGTGGCAATCACTAATCACAGCTTGTCGTTCTGAATATCCCAGCCCCTAACCCCCCACCTTACCCAAAATCTTTGTCTTCCATAAGTTTCCCACTCCCCTATCCATGCTAATATTCTACCTCCAACATCATGGGCACTTATTAAGCAATCTTATGTGTGGTACTTCATCAAAGTATTGTGAGAATTCAAATATATTACTGTTTCCCACAGTTTCCCTATTATCTATCCTGCTTATTACTTCCTCAAATAATTCTCGCCAATTTGCCAGGTGTGACCTCTCCTTCATGAAGCCCTGCCAACCCTGTTTGATCATATCTTGCATTTCTAAATGCTCTGTGATTATATCCTTTATAATAGATTCTAACATTTTCTAATAACACTAAGCTAACTTGCCTATAATTACCTGTTTTTCCCTCCCTCCCTTTTTAATTAAAGCACGATAAAGGAAGGCCACCCTGTTTCCCTGATTTACACCCCATGAGGGTGATAAAGGAAAGACAACAATTGTACAGAAAAACACCCCAGAACAAAACACTAAGTTATAGGGGATAGAGATTGGGTCCAGAAGATTCAGGCATGAGAATATACATTGACCATCCCATCCCTCAATTTTATGTGCTAAAAATTGAAGAACAACACTCAAAGTATAACAATTTGACAGCCAAATTGGACAGAATGATAAAACTATTAGCAGCTTTATTTATTTGATCAAGAACAAAGCGGAGCTCTGGTTGCAATAGATATGCATCAGGGAATTACAGAGTAGTGACTGCTCTTTAGCACATGAACCACACTGTGTAGTAATTCATTGCATAGTATTAAAAGACACCAACTCCAGTCCTCTGCCAAATTGTTTTTTTCAACATGGCAGCAAGGAAAAGCGAAGAGCACTGGATACTTCTGGGCTTTTAGAAATTCCAAGGAGCTGAGTGTCCTACTCCTGCTCCTAATTTGTATGTTTATATTAATATGCTATGACCCCACCAGCAATTAAACTAGCGTCAGACTGCTGCCCTACCCATCACTGAGGCTTTACTGAGTCAGCCTTCCAACTGTGCCTTCCTTCCTTCCTTCTTGCTGTTTGGGCATCCCCATGCCAATCATTGTCCTGCAGCTCCATACTGGCACTGGAGAGTTCACCCTTCTGATCAATAGTGTCTGCTTTCCTGGAGAGCAAGGCTGTCAGTCTTTTGATGATGCTGGCAGCTAGGCAAGTTAGACCAATTGAATAATGGGCCTGGCAACAGCCTCTGAACAGGCTGTTATATTATAAAACCTTCCCTTCAATGCCAGAGAGGTATTATGGTCCTATTTGAAGAAGAGCTGAAACTCCTGGTGTTCTGGCTGACTAGAGAAAGAGATTGATTTTCCGTGTACAGTTTTTGACAGTTTTTTTGAGAACTGGGAACCTCTGCTTTATCCTCTCCACAGTCCTATCCTGTGGTAAATTGCAGTTGAATAACTTTCCTCCAGTTAGTTGTCATGCCCAGGGAATGGAACCATTTTGTTCTGAGTCAGGCATAACATAAATCAGATGAAGGACAGTCCTCCCTTTCATCTTAATCTGATCAGATGCATGTCTTGTGGAAGTTGAACATTGTCTGAAAAGGAAACATTTGCTACGTGTAGAGTAAAAAAGGAGAGACAAATGAGTCTTGGCATTTATGTCACCATTGCAGCTGTGACTGCTCTCAAACATCAGTATCTCTGCTGTTGTTGTACATACCTTATCCACTTCATAGGTTTGACATGCAGGATGTGACATTGAATCTGATAACAATAGACATGAGCAATCTGTGTGCTTTTATGGGATCTAATCCTGTCAGTGATTGAGCCTGAATGCTTCAAGTAATTAATTCCCAACCCCCCTGTGGCAACTCATCATTGGAAGCCTTTTCTGATGGACCCATCATTATAATCAGTAAAGAGAAGTTCATACCCTTGTAAAGCCCCAACGAAGAGCAATTGCCCCACGCTGAGACATTGAGTATGCTAGGCTGATATTCCAGACTTGAGGGGAATGAGAACAAAGAATGAAACATAAAGAGTTCTTATGGAGTCTGAGAATGTTGATGTTGGGAGAGCCTAGATTAATAGGTGACCATCTCTGAGTCAGAAGTTGGCCATTTAAGTGTAACATGAGGAAATATTTATCATTCAAAGGTTTGGGACTCATTGCAATTCCCTACCCCAGGGAGATGTGGCTGCTTAGTCATTGAGTATATCCCAGGCTGTGAATGATACTTTTTGGATACTAACACAATCTGTAATAGACCCGAGCTCGAAGAGGTGAGTAGTCTACTCCTGACCTTATATCTTTTGTACTTTGAAAAAAAATGCAGGCTCTTAGTACTTACTGGTTTGTTCTTATGGTTAATTTTATGTTTAGTGGCGTAATATTCCAGAACTTGTGTATGCAAACAAACACCTCTAATTCACACATTTGGATGAAACCTGTTGGTTCTGTGAATTAAAACTGTTGCATTATAATAGTGAGGAAGATTCTCACATTCCCATTTGTCTGACTTACCCCTTACATAAAGGAAAGTTCCATTGGGACCAACCTCCTTCTTGCTCACACACAGAATCCAACTACCTCTTACATCAGTTAATTAGATTTCAGGGGTTAACGTTCACAGTTTCTGGAAATCAGTGACTACCAAATTAATGGGTTGGGTTGTCAGATTTGTTCTGCTCAAATTCTACCTGTTTATTTGTGTTGGAACCATTGGTAGATCACCTCACCCATTGCTACTGATTGTGTACATCAAGAAATTGCAAATGTACTGTCCTGACCTCCCATCTATTAAAATCAATCAAATTGTGCAAGCTGTATCAGAAAGTTTCATGTGACAAAACTGCTCCCAGCAGTAAGGTATATTTGTCAAATCATTTCCTTGAATCTCTCTTTGTGCTCGGATGATAAGGCAGCATTTGGTGGTAGTAGTGTGAGCCTGCTGCATCCTGGAGACACTCCACCACAAACAATTCCAATTTACCTGAAGGCCTTTAATCCAAAAGAAATGGCCTTTTGTGCTTCATACAGGAACAAGAACCATTAAGGGAATCTATGCCAGGGGAGGAGATATTAGTGAGGATTCTGACCTAGTGATGTTTTGTGATGAGGAAAGGGACTTGGAGGTCATACAGTCATAGAGTCAGAGAGATGTACAGCAAGTATGGTCCAACTCATCCATGTCCACCAGATATCCTAATCTAATCTAGTCCTATTTGCCAGCACTTGGCCCATATCCCTATAAACCCTTCCTATTCATATACCCATCCAGATGCCTTTTAAATGCTATAATTGTACCAGCCTCTATTACTGCCTCTGGCAGCTCATTCAATATACGCACCACCCTCTGTGTGAAAAAATTGCCCCTTAAGTCCCTTTTATATCTTTCCCCCTCACCCTAAACCTATGTCCTCTAGTTCTGGATTCCCCCACCGCAGGGAAAAGACTTTGTCAATTTATCCTATCCATGCCCCTCAAGATTTTATAAACCTCTATAAGGTCACCCCTCAGCCTCTGATGCTCCAAGGAAAACAGTCCCAGCCTATTCAGCCTCTCCCTTTAGCTCAAATCCTCCATCCCTGGCAACATCCTTGTAAATCTTTTCTGAACCCTTTCAAGCTTCGCGACATCTTTCCGATAGGAAGGAGACCAGAATTGCACGCAATATTCCAACAGTGGCCTAACCAACATCCTGAACAGCCGCAACACGACCTTCCAATTCCTGTACTCAATTTTCTGACCAATAAAGGAAAGCATACCAAACGCCTTCTTCACTATCCTATCTACCTGTGACTCCACTTACAAGGAGCTATGAACATGCACTCCAAGGTCTCTTTGTTCAGCAACACTCCCGAGCATCTTATCATTAAGTGTATACTTCCTGCCCTGATCTGCTTTTCCAAAATGCAGCACCACGCATTTATCTAAATTAAACTCCATCTGCCACTCCTCAGCCCATTGGCCCATTTGATCAAGATTCTGTTGTAATCTGAAGTAACCTTCTTCGCTGTCCACTACACCTCCGATTTTGATGTCATCTGCAAACTTACTAACTATACCTCCTATGTTCACATCCAAATCATTTATATAAATGACGAAAATCAGTGGACCCAGCACTGATCCTTGTGGCACTCCACCGTCACAGGCCTCCAGTCTGAAAAGCAACCCTCTACCACCACCCTCTGCCGTCTACCTTGGCGCCTGAAGATGTCTCATGAGGACATTACTCACTGTCTTCTTGAGGTTGAGGGTACAGTGCTCAGAGGTACATTCATATTGCAACTACTTGTCAGTGGGTAAAAATCCTCCAACTTCCGTTTCATTGTGTTTGCACCTATACCTTTTGGACTGTCATGATTCAAGAAGGTGGCTCATCACTGCCTTCTCAAGAATAGTTGGGTCAATGGGCTAAGGAGTGGCAGATGGAGTTTAATTTGGATAAATGTGAGGTATTGCATTTTGGTACAACAAACAAGGGAAGGTCATATGCACTTAAAAGTAGGGCCCTGGGTAGTGTTGGAGAACAGAGAGGCCAGGGGGTTCAGGTACATAATTCTTTAAAGTTTGCATCACATGTAGACAGGGTAGATAAAGAATGGAACCTGAAAAAGCACAGCGGCATCAGGGGAGAAAGGGAGTTGACATTTCTTAGGTCAGAACCTTTCATCAGGACTGGAGGGGGAGGAATGGGCTGTGAAGAAATTAGAGGTTGAGAGTGGGGCTGGGTGAAAGGAAGGCAGGATGGCAAAAGGAGGATGCAGGTGGCCGATTATTGGTCAGTCGGAAGGATGATGACAGGTAGGGTCAGGTTAAGAGGGCGGGGTGAAGAGGGAGGACTGGGCCTGGGATGAGGTTGGGGGGTTGGTGTTGAGGAGAAGCTGGTGAATTCTATGTTAAGGCTGTTAAGTTGTAAGCTCCCGAGGTGGAAAATGAGGTGTTCTTCCTCCAGTTTGCTTGTGACCTCATGTAGACAGGGTGATTAAAGAAGGCATTTAGCACACTTGCCTTCATTGCTTAGAGCATTGAGTGTAGGAGTTGGCAAGCCATGTTGAAGTTGTACAGGACATTGGTGAGGCCTCTTCTGGAATACTGTGTCTAGTTCTGGTCGCCCACTGTTATAGGAAGGATATTATCAAACTGGAGACTGTTCAGAAAAGATTTACCAGGATGCTGCAAGGTTTGAATTATAGGGAGAGGTTGGATAGACTGGGTCTTCTGTCACTGGAATGTAAGGAGTTGAGGGGCGACCTTGTTGAGGTTTTTAGAACCATGAGGAGTATAAGGTAAAGTGAATAGCAAGGGTCTTTTCCCTAGGATGGGGGATTTCAAGACTAGGGGGGCACATTTTATTGTGAAAGGAGAAAGATTTCAAAAGTACATGACGGGCAACTTTTTTACGCAGAGTGGTTCATGTGTGGAACGAACCGTTAGAGACAGTGGTGGATGCAGGTAAAGTTACAATGTTTAAAAGACACTTGGATAAGTACCTGAATAAGAAAGGAGGGATATGGGCCAGGCGCAGGCAGGTGGGATTAGTATAGTTTGGGATAATGGTTGGCATGGACTGATTGGATCAAAGGGTCTGTTTCCATGCTGTATGACACTCTGACTCTATAACCATAATAAATACTGCCCTAGCCAGCAATGCTCAAACCTTTTGAGATAAAGAATAAATAAGCAATACAAAATAGTCTTTTGATTTCTATTATGAAATTATGGGAAAATGAACTAAATATATTGACACATTAATTATTTAACTCCAGATTTTATTTTACCATCTGTGAAGAAATTATAAACAATAACAATTTCTATCTGTGCTTACACTGGTAGAAGACAATCAAATATTATTGTTAGATAATCAAATTGAATTGTCTGGAAGGAACATATGAATTGAGAAGAATGTAAGTGAAGTTGACTTTGTGGAACTGTACTGATGAGATTCTAAATGAGAAAATTATGTTCATGGAATGTAACCACTTTGTAAACTGTCTCTACTAAGTCACTGGGTTAGCAAAGTTAGCCCAGACACATTTTGGACCTCAAATAAAAATGATGCACAGAATGGCAAGTACAAATCATAGATGAATAAGATGGTTCCCTGGTAATGCTCCAAGTCAGTCTTCAAATAAAATAGATGAGTATATTCTTTTTTGCATGTCCATTGGGAAAAGCTAACAATAACAATGCAGGAATCACCTAAAGCAATTACTGATCTCTTTTTCTGCTAAGAGGATCATATGTAAGAAATGATACTGAACTCTACACTTGAATAGAACAGTTCACATATTCCTTCCCAGTTCAATTGCACACAGGGGACTTGCTTCACTTCTGCTCAGTACCTTTCTCTCAAGCTGGCTACCTCCAACAGCCCCATTTAGGGTGGCACGGTGGCTCAGTGGTTAGCACTGCTGCCTCGCAGTGCCAAGGATCCGTGTTTGATTCCAGCCTCGGGAGACTGTGTGGAGTTGGTACATACTCCCTATGTTGGTGTGAGTGCTCTGATTTCCTCCCATAGTTCAAAAGATGTCAGGTTAGATGAATTGGCCTTGTTAAATTGCCCCATAGTGTTCAGGGATGTGTAGGTTAGGTGCATTAGTCAGGGGTAAATGTAGAGTAATAGGGTAGGGGTATGGGTGGGTTACTCTTCGGGGGTCGGCGTGGACTTGTTGGGCTGACGGGCCTGTTTCCACACTCTGTGGAATCCTTGTGTCGGGATTCTATATTCCTGAAATTGTTTTGACTTAATATTGGGTTCCCACTTGGTCAAAATGATTTATCTGGTATTAGTACTCCTCTCCTCATCCTACCAGCCAACTATGTTATGGCACAGGGGCAGCAAGCCAAACCAAATCAGCCTCCCTATTGCTAGATATGCAACACAGTAAAATTAAATCATTCAATTAAACCACAAAATTGCTCAACTGTTATTAACCAGACTTTAAAAATAACAGATATCAGAAACCTAACAGAAATTAACAATTTATTATTAATAATGTAACTTTAGCAGCACATGGATAAACAATAAGGCAATCTACTTAGTTTTTATAATTAGGAACCGATATTCTTTAAGCAGAACCCCCTTACATACCAACAGATGGACACAGTTAAGGGACAAAATAAAACAAAGCATCATAATTTGCCAATTCAACAGTTTCATGATGGGTACCAGACCTTCAGAAATTCTTAGTTAATATAATTATTCACAGGCAATTATTCACATGTAGGTCTTCTTGAGTTGCAAAATTCTGACTCATGCAAACGAGGTCCATACCCTTTCAGGATTATTCACCCACATCTTAAGGAGAGGTTTTCTCTTACAAGAACAGCCAATAAGTTGATAACAGCAGTGAAAGCTTAGTGAGAGAGAAAGAGAGAGAGAGAAATCAAAAAATAGCAACACTGCCCAGATGCTTTTTAAAAACACAGTCATGGCTTCAAAGGCCCAGCGAGATGGCTCATCCTTCTCCTCCTCTCTTTTACAAGCATTCTCTGTGATTGGCTGGCTGATCCACACTTGATTGACCATTTCACTAATATAGTAGTTGCCCAGTCCTGAGCCTAGAACATCTTCGGGCTGAAATATCAGGAGTGTCCCTCGGACAGCAGTAAAATCTGCAGTTATCTTTCCAGACCAGTTTGCATAAGCAAACGATTATTTGCTCTCTCTTTTTTGAAATAAGCTGCTGCTCAAAGTTCAAAGTTCGATTCTCAAGTTCAGCTCAGAGTTCCAAACCAAAGATGACAAAATGAAAAAGAACGATCAGTGATGGCCTCAATAACTATCAATACCACAATCACCATGATGGGGGCAATTGATTGAGCATATAAAAAGTAACTTTTCCACTGAGAGAGTGGCCACTAACCAAAGAACGCAACTACGAGACGATTGGCTAAAGGACCGCAAGTAAGAAGAGGTTTCTTTACTTTTTGTAGTAAGTTACAATGATCTGGAATTCACCACCTGAAAGGTTGGTCAAACAGGATTTAATTGCAAATTTCAAGATGGAATTGAATAGTTACTGTTAGAATGATGAACTAGAATGCTAAAATATTTATAGGCTTTTTTTTACTCTTTGATTCCAAAATGTCGTGCTTTTAGAAACAGGACTGCTGCAGAAAAACTGTGTATTTAAATTGAGATGGTCCAATGGAGTCTTGTGGATAGTCCATGGAATATTGCACCTGTAAAGTCTCTGGAAAACTTCAAACAAGCAGAAACTTAAAAAGAAAAGGTAATAAGGGAAGCTGACCATCGGTTGGCAGCAAGCCTCCTGTTTCAGCCATGTCTCCAGAATACACAAGGACCAGGGAGTAAAAAGTCAGCTTCGACCCTCCTGGATCCATGGGGCTGAGGAGGGTCTCATTATGGGTTAGGGCATTAGTGTGCTGTGCAGATCACAGTTGAAAAACTAACCCCGAGATCTCCCGGTGTTGCAGGTCAACAATGACTGTTTCTCACTCTGTTGCAAATCAGTTCAAAAATAAAAGCAGCACAAAGGAACTTCAATCAGCTGAGAAAACTAGGATATTCAGTGTCAGTGCAGCCAACAACCTCCACTGCAATGGTCACAAAGTTCAACGATCTGCTGTTCATGAGCAATTGAAAGCCTGAATCATATATTTATAATTTTATAATTTTGGACTCCCCTCTTATTTCTCATCTGTGTGGATGTGTGTAGCTTTCCTATTTCTTCTCAGGTGTACAAACAAATAAACTCACTCTTTCTGCTACTTTAAGAAAGCCTGGTTCAATTGACTCTTTTTTTTGAAAAGTAAACTTCATTTGGTTTGGGTGAAAGGCGTCCAGAAAGGAATGGATCTTTGTAAAATTAACCCTGTAGCAACCAAGAGAGAGTGTGATTGAATAATGAAGGAGAGCCATTTCTGCCCTCCTCATTTTGGAGCTGAACAGTTTTGGGTATCCGTCTGGAACCATAATCAAACAGAGAAATTGTATTAGGTCTGGTCACGATAGTACATAAAGAGGGAAAATTTACACTCGACAGGTAAAGAGCAGCAGAGTAGACCTAATGTTTATTTCACATCTGCAGATATACTTTTTTTTGGCTTTGGGAATGGCAGGAAAATATAAAAATATTCATCACTGTGTTGAATGCAACAAGAACAATCCTTCAGTTAAAAATCACACAACACCAGGTTATAGTCCAACAGGTTTAATTGGAAGCACTAGCTTTCGGAGCGCTGCTCCTTTATCAGTGGTTGACAAACACCTGATGAAGGAGCGTCGCTCCGAAAGCTAGTGTGCTTCCAATTAAACCTGTTGGACTACAACCTGGTGTTGTGTGATTTTTTTAAAAACTTTGTACACCCCAGTCCAACACCGGCACCTCCAAATCAATCCTTCAGTTGTCACCAAGCGTTGAAGTGGGACTTGAAGCAAAGATTTTCTCCTCAGAGGTTGTTATCTGTCAAGTTACCAGACCTCCTGCAGGACTGATTGAATAACTCTTTTGAAGAGGTCAGCACAGGTGTGATGGACTAAGTGGCTTCTTTCTGCACTGTAACCCGTTATAATTCCTAGAATCCCTACAGTGTGTAAACGAGCCCTTTGGCCGAACATGTCCACACCGACCCTCCGAAGAGTAACCCACCCAAACCCATTCCCCTACCCTATATTTACCCCTGACTAATGCACCTAACCTACACATCCCTGAACACTATGGGCAATATAGCACAGCCAATTCACCTAAACTGCATTAATTCTTTAAGGTACTGTTCATTTATTATCTTTTATTGATTTCATTTGCCTGTGGTACTCCCAGTCTTTAATCTATTGTATTCCTTGTTCCAAATTTGATTGTCACAGTTAGGAAGATTAATGACTCACTAATGCAAAGAAAAGCTTGCTTCAACCACATTTACTGACACATTCATTTCAGGAACGATTTTGGCTCTAAACAGCTCTTTGTTAATTAAGCTGATAATTCTCCGATAACTAAGTGCCAACAATAATTCATTTTTTATATTAATTCATCTTATCATCAGAAAAATTAAATAAATCCCATTTATTCATTAACGGCAATTTTGGGGAAATTCAAACAGTGCTAAATCTGACAGTTGTCTCAATTCACTTCAGAGAATATGATCATTGATTCGGTTGCAGAATTGTTTATGAATAGACAGGCGAGGCAGTCAATTGATACCAAGAACTTTCTAGAAAGACGATTGGAATAAATAGCTAATTAATCTCAAGGATACATATTGGACAAGGCATTAGGAGAAATAAAGTTCCTGCACAAAATACTTGATAACACCAAGTTAAAATAATTCTTTAAGCATAGGTGTCAGGAAAAGGAAATTAAAGAGAGTGCAGGAAATCATTGTTGTGATTTGAGATATCAAAGTACTAACCGTGAAGTTACTCTGATTTATTATTTTGACCGTTGAACAACAAATGCAAGTGTTACTCAACATTCTCACCATGTCTGTGTGGGTTTCCTCTGGATGCTTCACTTCCCTCCTACAGTCCAAAGATGTGCAGGTTAGGTGGATTGGCCATGCTAAATTGCCTGCAGTGCCCAGGGATGTGCAGGTTAGGTGAATTCGCCATGGGAAATGTAAGGTTACAGGAATAGGGTGGAAGGGTGGGTCTGATTGGGATGCTCTTCGGAAAGTTAGTGTGGACTTGATGGGCCAAATGGCCTGCTTTCCCACTGTAGGGATTCTATGATACAAATAAGTATTATCAACTTTAGTAATTAAAATATGAAAACTCAGATCAAAAAGAGTGTGAATCTGATCACATGATGTTGAGTTTATTCTGAAATGCCTCAGATGCAGAAAAAATGGACTATTGACATCAGAGCAGCCATCTTTGCTACTCAAAACAATTTTTAATTCTTTTGCGTGAAGCCATTTTTAGAAGATCATACTTACAAATCAATTGGAGATCCTTCAGCCATCTTGGGAAGGGAATATGTTCATTCATTGCTATTGAGGTGCCCTATCTGGTAAAAATAATCTGAACTCAATATCGAAAACAGCATTTCAAATAGCAGACATTTAATAGTGTTCTGTTTTAGAACCATAACAATAGTCTTTACAACAACAAAAACTCAAAAGAGATATTTAATCAATTAGCGTAATACAATACAATAAAATGAATGCACTACATGGAGAACAAGATCCTAACAATATTCTTCCAGATGAAGAAAATAGTAAAAGTTTCAAGTGCTTGTCAACAATCAAACAATGCAACAAAATAGTCAATCTTACTAGCAGAAAAATTTAAGCCTTCAGATTCATTCGCTAGATTAATGAATTTGGCAAACACAATTCCTAAGATTACATGGATGTAGCATTTTATTTTTTTCTAGGAGAGTGAACAATGGTATCCAGTGCTAATCATAAAATGCCAAACCACCTCACGTTTCCCATGCAGGTACATTATCACCAACTCCTTCAGCCAGATCTATGAAAATTTTGATCCAATGGAAGCCAGCAGAGAACGTGTAAGATCACCACCCTTACCTCAAGCTTCTCGATTTGGACATAGAATTTCCTGATTCACCAACTGGAACAGGCGAATCCAGTCAAAAATTGAGGGTAGCAGAGATGAGACAAATATATACCATGAATCTTGTAATGAAAGTAATCTAGGTAACTCATTTGAGAATAAATAGGAATATTAATTAATGCCTGTGACAGCGGCAAAATGCTTGTGGAGGAGAGAGAGCTGTGTGAGAGGTTCAGGTTTATGGAACACGCATTGTAATGTTTCATAATAATGGTTTATTGTGTCATTGAAACCTGGAGATAATCCTTGACTTTGCCTTTCTCCTCAAACAGTCTGTAAAGAGCCCAAACTGAAAGTGTGTCACCACACGATAAAAGATTGATGTAGGATGCGAGCAAGTATTGTGAGCTCAAGGCCTAGAGTTAGATACAGCCCCACAAGAAAGTTTAGAAGCAGGAATGAGAATCAACTGCGTTATACAAACACATTGCCAACAGGCGTTTGACCTCAGGGCATCAGATCTTACTTCAAAAATACTTGAAAGAAGTTTTGAATGCTTTTGAATGCACTCAAATGAATGTCAGGGAGCATTATAACAGCAAGTGGTTTAACCTCATTCATTTTACACTGTTTCCCAAAGTCAGAATTACCCCTAGTGAGTTAACACATCATCCACTTATCTGTGAGGAATTACAATGAGATATCACAGTGCCCTGTCTAGGATAACTTAGTGAGTTAGTGTCTACAAAACTTGTATTTTAATTTTAGCATTTTATGCCAAATGTCAAGTAAAGTACATTTTCCGAATGTTAATCCATTTCCCTTGTGGGTGGTAAGCCTTCGATAATAGAGCACTAATTGGTGTTAATATAGTCATCAAGGATTGTGGTGGGGTTGGAAATGTTTCTTTGTACACCAGAGGGCGGTATTCTGATGGGGCAGGTAGACTGCCGGAACAGTGGAGATGCAGTAGAGTGAGGTACACCTGACGTGCTTGATATTGACCCCGTATGCACAAATTGTCAATATATTGTAATTCCCAGCACAGAGAAATTAAAATGAGCTGCGAAAACAATAATTAAATCTGTGCCATGAGTCAAAAAGTCAAATAGTTTCTGTATATTAATACAATTCGTTTTGTTTCTTTTTGCTTTATAAACATCTCCAAGTTATCAGAGGAGGCTGGTATACTTGCACACAATTTAGTGATTCTAGTCAGAGTTTTGAATTAGGATGTACAGTTACAACATTTAAAAGACACTTGGACAGGTACATGAATAGAACAGGGATATGGACCAAATGCAGGCAAATGGGACAAGTTTAGTTTGGGAAATTTGGTTGGCATGGATGAATTGGACCGTTTGGCCTGTTTCTGTGCTGTGTGACTCTGTGCAGTGTTGGATAACCAAATGAATGAATAAAAGGCTAGAAGGTGTAGGACCAGTAGAAGACCATTCAGCCCAAAATGTCTGCGGCACCATTCAATGAGATCATGGCTGTTCTGTTAATCCTGCCTTTCCCCTATTCCTTTTGTTTCCCTAACAAATTAAGAATCTCTGTGTCGTAGTTTTGAATATTCTTAATGAACCAGCCTTGATATATTAGCGAGTTTTGAGAAGATTTGTAACTCAGGTTGAGGTTTTAGATACAAGCTTGCTCACTGGGCTCCAAGGTTCATTTCCAGACGTTTCAACTGGGACAATACATCCATCTTAGGACAAGCTAAACAAAGGCACACATGAGAATTCCTAGAAGCATGGCATTCCAACTGGAACTCTATCAACAAACACATTGAGTTAGACCCCATCTACCATCTCCTGAGAAAAGGAACAGGGAGTGACTTCCCCACAGGAAATAATAACATCACAGGAAATGACATCGCCAATCCAAAGAAACCCAAACATATAAAATAGAAAGCAGGAATTTTCAGCATTGCTTCGCCTGAGGCCCACTGAAGATGTTACCTAGTAGGGTGACAAAACGTCTGGAAATGAACCTTCCAGCTCAGCAAGCAAACCTACACCTTCTCACCTATGCTTGTGAGAAGCTGCATGCTGGTCTAGAAACTAAGTCAATGGTCACTCTAACATGATAAATCCAACACAATTCTCAAATAATATGTGAAATTGAACCTTAACAACTGGTAACATGATTAAATGTCATTATTATTGAATCACAGAGCACTTGGCTGAGAAACAGTTTTTTTGTAATAGCTTCCGCAAAATATTATGGGTGGACTTTAATTTCTGCCTTCCCGACCCAGAAGCCGGCTGTGGTGGATGAGAAGGAAAAGGAGAGGGGGGATGCGTGAATCTAGGAGAGAAATTGGTTGAAGAGTGCCATTGCTTTATTGATTCTCTGTGATAAAACTGGGGCAGGAAGGGCCAGCACAGCTTGTCCACCTGGAGGACAGCTCAGACTGATGTAATCTAATACCATTGAACTATTAATCCAAAATCCCAGCCTAATGTTCGAGGGAAAGGGTGTGAATCTCACCGTGGCAAAACAGTGACATTTGAATTCAGTAAAGGATCTGGAATAGAAAGATGGCCTACTTGTTGTAAAATTCCATCCAGTTGCATAACACCTTTTTGGGAAGGCAATCTACCTGGTCTGCCCTACATGTGATTCCAACCCAAAACAATATGGGTGACTCTGAACTGCCCTCTGGACAACTAGGGATAGGCAAGAAGTGTTACCATAGACAGCAATGCCTTTAAGGTCACTGAAGGGCTTCATCTCTCTCTCTCTCACTGGTGGAATAGTAGCAGTGGGGTCAGGGGAGGAAAGGCTGTGTGGGTACAGGGGGATATGCAAACTGTGGGGCGATGCTGCCCAGTAAAACCTGGAAGATTCCTTGAAGACTTGGGATGGGCATGTCATGGGAAAGGGGTCTCTCTTGATGCAGTAGATGTTGGTCTATGGCAAACCCCTAACTAGCATCCCCGTATATTCACAATGAGCTGCCTTCCATCCTGAATGAGGCACGTGTAATTGCCACTAGCACACCCATCTAATCACCAGCATTGCAGGGGCTTTTGTAAGCACACTGCTCCAGGGTCTGTTACAGTCCCAGTAAGCACACTGCTCCAGGGCCTGTTACAGTCCCAGTACGCACACTGCTCCAGGGTCTGTTACAGTCCCAGTATGCACACTGCTCCAGGGCCTGTTACAGTCCCAGTACACACACTGCTCCGAGGCCTGTTATAGTCCCAGTACGCACACTGCTCCGGGGCCTGTTACAGTCCCAGTACGCACACTGCTTTGGGGCCTGTTACAGTCCCAGTATGCACACTGCACCGGGGCCTGTTACAGTCCCAGTACGCACACTGCTCCGGGGCCTGTTACAGTCCCAGTACGCACACTGCTTTGGGGCCTGTTACAGTCCCAGTACACATACTGCTCCGGGGCCTGTTACAGTCCCAGTACGCACACTGCTCCGGGCCCTGTTACAGTCCCAGTACGCACACTTCTCCGGGGCCTGTTACAGTCCCAGTACGCACACTGCTCTGGGGCCTGTTACAGTCCCAGTACACACACTGCTCTGGGGCCTGTTACAGTCCCAGTACGCACGCTGCTCCGGGGCCTGTTACAGTCCCAGTACGCACACTGCTCCAGGCCCTGTTACAGTCCCAGTACGCACACTGCTCCGGGGCCTGTTACAGTCTGTACGCACACTGCTCTGGGGCCTGTTATAGTCCCAGTATGCACACTGCTCTGGGGCCTGTTACAGTCCCAGTATGCACGCTGCTCCGGGGCCTGTTACAGTCCCAGTACGCACACTGCTCCAGGGCCTGTTACAGTCCCAGTATGCACACTCCTCTGGGGCCTGTTACAGTCCCAGTATGCACACTGCTCCAGGGCCTGTTACAGTCCCAGTACACACACTGCTCCGAGGCCTGTTACAGTCCCAGTACGCACACTGCTCCAGGGCCTGTTACAGTTTCAGTACACACACTGCTCCAGTGCCTGTTACAGTCCCAGTACACATACTGCTCCGGGGCCTGTTACAGTCCCAGTACACACACAACTCCAGGGCCTGTTACAGGCCCAGTACACATACTGCTCTGGGGCCTGTTACAGTCCCAGTATGCACACTGCTCCGGGGCCAGTTATAGTCCCAGTACGCACACTGCTCCCGGGCCTGTTACAGTCCCATTACGCACACTGCTCCGGGCCCTGTTACAGTCCCAGTACGCACACTGCTCCAGGGCCTGTTACAGTCCCAGTACGCACACTGCTCTGGGGCCTGTTACAGTCCCAGTACGCACACTGCTCTGGGGCCTGTTACAGTCCCAGTACGCACGCTGTTCCGGGGCCTGTTACAGTCCCAGTACGCACACTGCTCCGGGCCCTGTTACAGTCCCAGTACGCACACTGCTCCGGGGCCTGTTACAATCCGTACGCACACTGCTCTGGGGCCTGTTACAGTCCCAGTATGCACACTGCTCTGGGGCCTGTTACAGTCCCAGTATGCACGCTGCTCTGGGGCCTGTTACAGTCCCAGTGCGCACACTGCTCTAGGGCCTGTTACAGTCCCAGTATGCACACTGCTCCAGGGCCTGTTACAGTCCCAGTACACACACTGCTCCAAGGCCTGTTACAGTCCCAGTACGCACACTGCTCCGGGGCCTGTTACAATCCCAGTACGCACTGCTCCGGGGCCTGTTACAGTCCCAGTACACACACTGCTCCAGGGCCTGTTACAGTCCCAGTACGCACACACAACTCCAGGGCCTGTTACAGTCCCAGTACGCATACTCTCCGGGGCCTGTTACAGTCCCAGTATGCACACTGCTCCGGGGCCTGTTATAGTCCCAGTACGCACACTGCTCCGGGCCCTGTTACAGTCCCCGTACGCACACTGCTCCGGGGCCTGTTACAGTCCCAGTACGCACACTGCTCTGGGGCCTGTTACAGTCCCAGTACGCACACTGCTCTGGGGCCTGTTACATTCCCAGTACGCACACTGCTCCAGGGCCTGTTACAGTCCCCGTACACACACACAACTCCAGGGCCTGTTACAGTCCCAGTATGGACAATGCACCAGGGCCTGTTACAGTCCCAGCATGCACACTGCTCCGGGGCCTGTTACAGTCCCAGTACGCACACTGTTCCGGTGCCTGTTACTGTGCCAGTACACACACTGCTCCAGGGTCTGTTACAGTGCCAGTACACACACTGCTCCAGGGCCTATTACAGTCCCAGTATGCACACTGCTCCAGGGCCTGTTACAGTGTCAGTACACACACTGCTCCAGGGCCTATTACAGTGCCAGTACACACACTGCTCCAGGGTCTGTTACAGTGCCAGTACACACACTGCTCCAGGGCCTATTACAGTCCCAGTACGCACACTGCTCCAGGGCCTGTTACAGTGCCAGTACTCACACTGCTCCAGGGCCTATTACAGTCCCAGTACGCACACTGCTCCAGGGCCTATTACAGTCCTAGTATGCACACTGCTCCAGGGCCTGTTACAGTCCCAGTACGCACACTGCTCCAGGGTCTGTTACAGTGCCAGCACGCACACTGCTCCAGGGCCTGTTACAGTCCCAGTACACACACTGCTCCAGGGCCTGTTGCGGTCCCAGTACGCACACTGCTCCGGGGCCTGTTACAGTCCCCGTACACACACACAACTCCAGGGCCTGTTACAGTCCCAGTATGGACAATGCACCAGGGCCTGTTACAGTCCCAGCATGCACACTGCTCCAGGACCTGTTACAGTCCCAGTACGCACACTGCTCCGGTGCCTGTTACTGTGCCAGTACACACACTGCTCCAGGGCCTGTTACAGTGCCAGTACAAACACTGCTCCAGGGCCTGTTACAGTGTCAGTACACACACTGCTCCAGGGCCTATTACAGTCCCAGTACGCACACTGCTCCAGGGCCTGTTACAGTGTCAGTACACACACTGCTCCAGGGCCTGTTACAGTGCCAGTACACACACTGCTCCAGGGCCTATTACAGTCCCAGTACGCACACTGCTCCAGGGCCTGTTACAGTGCCAGTACGCACACTGCTCCAGGGCCTATTACAGTCCCAGTACGCACACTGCTCCAGGGCCTTTTACAGTCCTAGTATGCACACTGCTCCAGGGCCTGTTACAGTCCCAGTACGCACACTGCTCCAGGGTCTGTTACAGTGACAGCACGCACACTGCTCCAGGGCCTGATACAGTCCCAGTACACACACTGCTCCAGGGCCTATTACAGTCACAGTACACACACTGCTCCAGGGCCTGTTACGGTCCCAGTACGCACACTGCTCCAGGGCCTGTTACGGTCCCAGTACGCACACTGCTCCAGGGCCAGTTACAGTCTCAGTACGGACACTGCTCCAGGGCCTGTTACAGTCTTGGTGCGGACACTGCTCCAGGGCCTGTTACCGTCCTATTGTACACACTGCTCGAAGGTTTGATACAATTCTAGTACTGACACTGAACCAGGACCTATTACAGTTCTAGTATGCACACTGCTCCAGGGCCTGTTACAGTGTCAGTACACACACTGCTCCAGGGCCTGTTACAGTGCCAGTACACACACTGCTCCAGGGCCTGTTACAGTCCCAGTACACACACTGCTCCGAGGCCTGTTATAGTCCCAGTACGCACACTGCTCCGGGGCCTGTTACAGTCCCAGTACGCACACTGCTCCGGGGCCTGTTACAGTCCCAGTACGCACACACAACTCCAGGGCCTGTAACAGTCCCAGTATGCACACTGCTCCAGGGCCTGTTACAGTCCCAGTACGCACACTGCTCCGGGGCCTGTTACAGTCCCAGTACACACACTGCTCCGAGGCCTATTACAGTCCTAGTATGCACACTGCTCCAGGGCCTGTTACAGTGCCAGTACACACACTGTTCCAAGGCCTATTACAGTCCTAGTATGCACACTGCTCCAGGGCCTATTACAGTCCCAGTACACACACTGATCCAGGGCCTGTTACAGTGCCAGTACGCACACTGCTCCAGGGCCTGTTACAGTGCTAGTACGCACACTGCTCCAGGGTCTATTACAGTCCTAGTATGCACACTGCTCCAGGGCCTGTTACAGTCCCAGCTCGCACACTGCTGCAGGGCCTGTTACAGTGACAGCACCCACACTGCTCCAGGGCCTGATACAGTCCCAGTACACACACTGCTCCAGGGCCTGTTACGGTCCTAGTACGCACACTGCTACAGGGCCTATTACAGTCCTAGTATGCACACTGCTCCAGAGCCTATTACAATGCTAGTACGCACACTGCTCCAGGGCCTATTACAGTCCCAGTATGCACACTGCTCCAGGGCCTGTTACAGTCCCTGTACGCACACTGCTCCGGGGCCTGTTACAGTCCCAGTACGCATACTGCTCCAGGGCCTGTTACAATATCAGTACACACACTGCTCCAGGGCCTGTTACAGTGCCAGTACACACACTGCTCCAGGGCCTGTTACAGTCCCAGTACGCACACTGCTCCAGGGCCTGTTACAGTGCCAGTACACACACTGCTCCAAGGCCTATTACAGTGCTAGTATGCACACTGCTCCAGGGCCTGTTACAGTGCCAGTACACACACTGCTCCAGGGCCTATTACAGTCCCAGTACACACACTGCTCCAGGGCCTGTTACAGTGCCAGTACGCACACTGCTCCAGGGCCTGTTACAGTGCTAGTACGCACACTGCTCCAGGGTCTATTACAGTCCCAGTACGCACACTGCTCCAGGGCCTATTACAGTCCTAGTATGCACACTGCTCCAGGGTCTGTTACAGTGACAGCACCCACACTGCTCCAGGGCCTGATACAGTCCCAGTACACACACTGCTCCAGGGCCTGTTACGGTCCTAGTACGCACACTGCTCCAGGGCCTGTTACGGTCCCAGTACGCACACTGCTCCAGGACCAGATACAGTCTCAGTACGGACACTGCTCCAGGGCCAGTTACAGTCTCAGTACAGACACTGCTCCAGGGCCTGTTACAGTCTTGGTGCGGACACTGCTCCAGGGCCTGTTGCAGTCCTATTGTGCACACTGCTCGAAGGTGTGATACAATTCTAGTACTGACACTGAACCAGGACCTATTACAGTTCTAGTATGCACACTGCTCCAGGGC
Source organism: Chiloscyllium plagiosum (assembly GCF_004010195.1). NCBI lineage: Eukaryota > Metazoa > Chordata > Chondrichthyes > Orectolobiformes > Hemiscylliidae > Chiloscyllium > Chiloscyllium plagiosum. The sequence continues at coordinate 38,432,745 of NC_057730.1, forward strand.
CTGTTACTGTCTCAGTGTTGAGACTGCTTCAGTGTCTATTACAGTCCCAGTATGGACACTGCTGCAAGGTGTGATACAGTTCCAGCATGAACACTACTCCAGGGCCAGTTACAGTCTCAATACGACACTGCTCAAGAGCATGTTACAGTCTTTGTGTGGACACTGCTTCAGGGCCTGTTACAGTCCCAGTATGGACACTGCTCCAAGGTGTGATACAATTCCAGTACTGATACTGAACCAGGGCCTATTACAGTCCTGGTACAGATACTGCTCCAGGACCTGTTCTCGACCTGGAAAGGGGCCTGTTCTTAGTGGTGCTACAGCCGCTCTGATTGGTTGGCCACTCTTGAAGGCAGTCTGTTTTCCATTTAGGACAGACAGTTCATTGCATGATTGACATCTAATCCCATTGGGTTGCCGAAAATGATTGTAACCCTCTGAGAAAATGAACAGGCAATGACAACACCCATAGGAAATGACATCACCACAGGAAATGAAATCACCAACCCCAGGAAACCTAAAAACATAAATTGAAAGCGGGTGACTAACACCAGTGCTTCACGTGAGACTCACTGATGGTGTTACCCAGTATGGTGATAAAACGTCTGAAAATGAACCTTCCAGCTCAGCGAGCAAACCTACATCCAGTCTCTGATTTTCAGTTCCTCTGCCCATCCTGAAAATCCATGCCGTGATTGAAGAGAAATGGAGGAATTTGATTTTATAGGGCTTCTCATACCTTCCAGACATTCTAAAATGCTTTTGAGATAGTTACATATTTTTGGAGTGTCGTTGCTGTTATGATGTCAGAAATATAGCATTGTGCACAGCAAGCTCCCACAAGCAGCAATATGATAATGTCCAGATAATTTACTGGTTAAGGTATAAATATGATCCAAGATTCTGGAGATAATTCCCTTCTGCTTCTTCAAACTATTGTTCTATTTACCAAACAGGGCATATGTGGTCAAACTTTAACATCACATCAGAAAGACAGCACCTTAAGCAATACATAGAGTCATAAAAACAGAAACAAACCTTTCGGTCCATGATGGCCATGTTCCCAAACTGAACTAGTCCCATCTGCCTGCGCTTGGCCCATATCCTTCCAAACCTTTCCTATTCGTGAACTTATCCAAATGTCTTTTAAATGCTGTAATTGTACCTGCATCCACCACTTCCTCTATCAGTTCGTACCACACATGAACCACTCTGTGTGTAAAAATGTTGTCCCTCCTGTCCTTTTTAAAGCTTTTTCCTTCATCTTATAAATATGCACCCTAGTTTTGGACTCCCCCACCCTAGGGAAAAGACCCTTAACATTTATCTTATCCATGCTCCTCATTATTTTTTAAACCTCTGTAAGGTCACCCCTCAACCTCCTACATGCCAATGAAAAAGCTCCCAGTCTATTTTTACATCTCATGATTTGTGCTCAACCTTCTGCTTTATTTGAACCCACCACATGCAGACTTAAAAGCATTGATCCGAAACACTTACCTCTCCACGAGCGGCTAAGAGAAGATTTCTCTCAGAGGGGTCGAAATAAATTGTTGAAATAAAATTGTTGGTCAAGCTGCAGCTTACTCAGCTTTTCCTGGGATTCCACAGGGACCTGTTTGTACCAAAATGAGTGGGTTCCTGCTGAAGTTCATCAGTTTCCTCTACCAACGTTACTTCAGCTCCCTCATCCAGACAGACTCAGTAACTGCTCCTGAACAGGAATATTCCTTCATGCACCTGAGCTGATGTGCTATCTGCATTAAAATGGTCGCACTGTTTGGGAGGTATTAAGATTGAGATTCTTTGCCTTTCAGGACTGTTCTGAGCCATATATCTTGTGGCCAGTCATAAATCAAGGTGTTGCTTAGATATATCTCTATTGATCACTCCTAGTCTCCGAATTATCATCAGATGAGTCTTAGGTCTTACCATTAAAAGTCAACAAGGCATGGGCAGCAAAATAAATATTGATATTTATTGTAATCCTTCATAATGGTTTCAATATAAAATTGGTAGTGATACGCTTTGGAAGGTTCTGAGTGCTAAACTGTACAAGCATGTAGTAAATCATTTCACTTGGAACTGAGCAGACAGCTATTTCTGTAAGAGCTTGCTCCTGGTTAAGGGCTAACTCTCAGCAGCTTCAGGGAATGTATGATAAAGAACCCTTTTACAAGTCAGAATCATCCATTCTGTATGTTCAAGGCTAAAAAAAAAGGTATTACCACTTTGTGGTGTGTCAGATCAGAGGTCACAGTGATGTTATCAGGAGGAAGCTTTATACTGTTCCAGGTGTATCCTGTTTATACTGTTCCAAGTCTATCCCCACATAAAGCTATATGGGGATAGCTTCATACTGCTCTAGGTGTACAATCTGCTCAAAGTGCTTGCAGGACACTGACTTAAAATTTTAACAGTGACAGATCAGAGCAGTTCCCTGTGTTGCCCCAGTTTATGGTTTGAGCTACCTTGTAATTTCACAACACGTACACCGGCCATTCTATCCCGCCCAAACATATGTGATGTCCTTGGATTGGTGAAAAAGCAAATTTAAACTGGACCAATCTGGGGATGGGAAAGGGTCGTCAGGGTCAAATCTGGGAAGTTCGTTTCAAAAATCCCAAAAGAGTGCGGAAGCTGACAATCTGAAGCAAAAAAAAACCCCAGAAATTGCTGGAAAAATTCAGCGGGTCTGGCAGCATCTGTGGAGAGAAAGCAGAGTTAAAGTTTTGGGTCCAGTGACCCAAATTCTATGATTCTATGACCTTTTCTCAAAACAGTTCTGAAGAAGGGTCACTGGACACAAACATTCATTCTGCTATCTTACCACAGATGTTGCCTGACCTGCCAGTTCATTTCAAATTTACCTTCCCTCAGCTAGAAATAACCTAGAGTGTTGTGACAATTTACAGAAGCATAGAATTGTAATAGTGCAGAAGGAGGACATTCGGCCCATTTTGTCTGCACTGACTCTCTGAATGAGATTCATGCTATTCTCCTGCTTTTTCTTTGTAACCCTGAATACTCTTTCTGTTTAAATTTTCATCTAATGTCGTCTTGAATTCGGGGCATTTTTGTACAAACAGGAATAGATTCTTCAATAATTTGTATTAAGAAGCAAAATATCACAGTCAAAGGGAATTAGATGTTCTAAAATGAAATGATCCGTTCACATCAATTAAACAAATTTGAATTATGAAGAGTAATGATGTTCATTGCTTATCAAGCAGTGTTAAGTATTTGCAGGGGAAACATCATATTCAGTGTTTTGTTTATAGTTGATGTTTCGTGTTCACCAATGTGATTTATAATCTGGAAACATTTTTTGCCAGTTGTTTCTCAAACAGCATGTAGCAGTCACAAGAATATTGAGAGGTGCAGCATCGATTGGATGATGGTTAAAGCACAATATTTGCCTCAATTCTTAGCTCAGAAGGAGCCCTTATCATTTCAACTGTTCTCTTGTGTGATACACAAAGTGCTATATCTACACTCAGTATTGTTGGGCCAGGTAGCAGTTGACTCTATAATGGCTACAATATTTGGAGCAGAGGGCATTTTGTGTTGCACAGCCTACATAATGAGACTACGGATCTTTGATGACTTCTGTGCAAACTCATTATGAACTGAGCATGAAGAAAACCCTTGGTGACACAAATGAGCATAAAGACCCTTCCCCTTGATACCAATCACTTTGGTTTGTGGGTTAAGAAAGTATCCTGCACATTCTTACAGGCAGGTGCAGTCTATTGTAGAACAAGGTAGGCTTTATAAACGCCTCGGTCTATCAGAGCAACAGGAGTAGGCCATTCAGTCCATTGAGTCTGATCTGTCATTCAATTAAATCATGGCTGATCATCTACATCACTGCCATCTTCCAGTACCATCTCCAATAATTTTAATAATGTTTACAGACTACATTTGGGATTGGGGTTATAGGTAAAATGTAGAACTTGATGACTTTGTTACCATCTCCTCTGCCTTTTTCACTTAGACTGTGGCTTTTTATCATGTATCCTTTCAAATCCAAGAAGTTATCATAGAGTCATAGAGAAGCGAGGTGCTGCATTTTGGGAAAGCAAATCTTAGCAGGACTTATACACTTAATGGTAATGTCCTAGAGAGTGTTGCTGAACAAGGAGACCTTGGAGTCCAGGTTCATAGCTCCTTGAAAGTGGAGTCGCAGGTGGATAGGATAGTGAAGGCGGCATTTGGTATGCTTTCCTTTATTGGTCGGAGTATTGAGTACAGGAGTTGGGAGGTCATGTTGCGGCTGTACAGGACATTGGTTCGGCCACTGTTGGAATATTGCGTGCAATTCTAGACTCTTGAAAGGGTTCAGAAAAAATTTGCAAGGATGTTGCCAGGGTTGGAGAATTTGAGCTATAGGGAGAGGCTGAATACGCTGGGGCCATTTTCCTTGGAGCAGTAGAGATTGTTTTTAGTGGTAATGGAGTATTGTTGGGGCAGTTCATTCCTTGATTACTATCACAGTACATTTGCTTTGAACTGACACTGGAATGACAGAGGTCACTTTTTGTCAAATGACTACACTTATCAAGAGTGATCCCTGGCTATGCCCAGATAACCATGCTCTGAATGGAAAGTGAGCTCATTTACATACTTCTAATGCACAGTCCATAGCATGTTGTAGCTAGAAAGCCAGAATGTTGTTTGACAGGGCACAAAACGCTTCTGAATGCCCATAAAAATGTCAGTATTATTTTTTGATGTCAACTGTGTGGGTTTAGAGGAATGTCACCAAGAAAAGACACATGTGTGGCAAAGAAGAAAAGATAGTAATTTTGGAAAGGAAGGGTTTCATTGTGGCTTCTGGGCTCACAAATCCTACACGTTGTCCATCAGCAAAGCAGTCATTTTTGACAACTGCATTAAATCTGTATCGTAAGTACCAGCAACACCACAGCATGGAATGACAATCAAAAATCTCAGAATGCTGGAGTTTTTGTAAGAAACATGAGGAGGAAGTATCAGGAATGGTAGGCATTATGGGATTGAGTTTCTGGTCATAGCCTAATTAGCACATTTAAAGGAAGCTTCATGCTTATAAGTATTTCCAGGGACCAGTTCTGTCGGTATCCTCTCTTACGTTGTCTTCCAAATGATAATCTTTGCTATTTCAGCTGTGTAGAGTCAGCATTAATGTTCGGCTGTAACTGCAGATGATGGGCCTTGATCGCCAACTTTTCAATAAATACTCGAAACATTTTTTCTCTGTTTGAAAGATTTTCATTAATTATGTTTAATGTTATAACTTTAAATGATTCGGCCAAACCATGCATGGGCATTAATCCAGAGTGCTATCAGGTAAAATGATCCAGCAGCTGTTTTAAAGGCTCCAGCCTAACTTTATTTGCCTTCCAATTAGCAAAAAGTGTTTCTGTCTCTGAAGGAAAATTGAAAATTTATAACAATGGTAATAGATAAAATTAAATATAAAAAACACAACGCCCTGAATCTGAACAGAAATCTTAATGGATCTGGCAGACTTGGGAAATTGGTGCCCTGCTTTTCACATAAGGGCCAGGTGGATGCAGTAGTATAGAGGAGGAATGCTGCCTTCCCCCATGACTGGCATAGGAAGGCACGATACCAGACCTTGCCATCCTTGACTGAGGTTACCATCCAGGTCAGTGCAGTCTGCATGGGAGGGAGAAACACCGAGCTATTGTAGGAGGAAGGTCAGCACCCTTCTCCATTGCAGCAGGGTAGACATCACCATGTTATCTCTGCTAGCTCACCCGCACTCAGTCTTTGCTTCTGTATCCCCACTCACCAAGGCTCATGTGCTATCACTCCCAATATTGCCAGTAAAACCTTCTGTCAGTCACTTTGACAATCACATCATACACTCCAACCAAACTCTCAGACCCCTAACTCCTTCCAGGCTTCTTTGTTGCCTACTCGATAGCTCAGTGCCTTTCCCCCACCTCCCACACACTTGGGACACTTCAGTACCTTTCCCCACCTACCCACACACTGGGGACACCTCTGTACCTTTCCCCCACCTACCCACACACCCGGGACACCTCTGTACCTTTACCCCACCTACCCACACACTCGGGACACCTCAGTAGCTTTCCCCCACCTACCCACACACTCAGGACACCTCAGTACCTTTCCCCCACCTACCCACACACTCGGGACACCTCAGTACCTTTCCCCCACCTACCCACACACTCGGGACACCTCAGTACCTTTCCCCCACCTACCCACACACTCGGGACACCTCAGTACCTTTCCCCCACCTACCCACACACTCGGGACACCTCAGTACCTTTCCCCCACCTACCCACACACTCGGGACACCTCAGTACCTTTCCCCCACCTACCCACACACTCGGGACACCTCAGTACCTTTCCCCCACCTACCCACACACTCGGGACACCTCAGTACCTTTCCCCCACCTACCCACACACTCGGGACACCTCAGTACCTTTCCCCCACCTACCCACACACTCGGGACACCTCAGTACCTTTCCCCCACCTACCCACACACTCGGGACACCTCAGTACCTTTCCCCCACCTACCCACACACTCGGGACACCTCAGTACCTTTCCCCCACCTACCCACACACTCGGGACACCTCAGTACCTTTCCCCCACCTACCCACACACTCGGGACACCTCAGTACCTTTCCCCCACCTACCCACACACTCGGGCACCTCAGTACCTCTCCCCCACCTACCCTCACACTCGGGACACCTCAGTACCTCTCCCCCACCTACCCACACACTCGGGACACCTCAGTACCTCTCCACCACATACCCACACACTCGGGACATCTCAGTACCTTTCCCCCACCTACCCACACACTCGGGACACCTCAGTACTTCTCCCCCACCTACCCACACCCGGGCCACCTCAGTACCTTTCCCTCACCTACCCACACACTCGGGCCACTTCAGTACTTCTCCCCCACCTACCCAAACACTTGGAACACCTCAGTACCTTTCCCTCACTCATTCCAGCACTAAATACAGTGCCACCCCGTTTCACCTCCCTCAACTCCTTCCTTTCTCTCACACCAGAGCAAACACGTCATTGTAAGAGCCTGGCCGGGTAGTGGGGAGGGCGTGATTTTGGCACTGCCTGTCCTGTGTGGAGATGCTGAGACCTTCATGTCCCAGCCACCATTTGAGAAGCACTGTGGTGCTCCTCTCCCATTACTGCTGCAGTGAATGGATTATTCTCGTGTCACAATCTTGACACCTTCTCTCTTTTGGAAGGTGGAAGTGACTTGTCCCAGTCTTTATGTTCAACAGGGTGGCCTCACAAGACATCTCGTCCTCTGAGGAAGGGATCATGGATGCCTAGAGGAAGCATCAGCAGGAAAGCACGGACAGTGGAAACAAGTCTCGGACATCAAGACATGATTATCGCTAATGACCGGTGACTGAGCCTCATGGATTATTGATTATTGCCAATGGTTAATGCCTCAGGTTTACAAAGCATGTAGTACTCACAGAAGTGTTTCAGCTTCAGGGTATGAGTGTCAGTGTAATGCCAGGCCCCTCTAAATTGCCTGAGATCCTTTGAAATTAAAGCCCTTACCCTCACAGAAGGAAACGTTTCCTCTCCCCCACCCCCTCAAACCCCCCCAACCCCCACCACTGACTCCTGGGGAGGTGGCAGCCATTTTCACCTCCATTGTGCTTGTTATTTACCTCACAATGTAAAGCAACAGCAGCCGCTCTGCAAACAGTGAGTCTCAGTCTCAGACTCTCAGTATTGGGAAATCCTTAAATGGATACATTTCCTTCTTGCTAGCCTTTCCCTATTAACTCCATAGAGTTTGAATATCCCCAAGTCTCCACCCAGCCTGTCTATCTACATCTTCATCTGCCCACTTTACCAACTCCATCCCAACTCCAGGACTAGCAAGGCATCATTGTACAACGTGAGTGAGCACAAAGAAAGTAAGGTGTGGACCCCTGGGGTACAATCTGGTTCAGCCCATGACCTGGGTGCCAGTCCTTGTCCTTGTGTATAAAATGTCTGTGCAGCAACATTACAATGAGAGGTGCTCCAAACTGCAGCATTAAAGTGCTGAGATGTACCATGATTAGATCAGAGATCTGCCATGATGCTGCAGTGAGGCTGGTTTGTGTCAGATGCCATCCTCTATGGACATGAGGTACATATGACCATTGCCCGTGGAGAGTACCCTGAAATGTTGGTGCTAAGCTGGAGGTCTGAAGGTACCCACTCAAACTTTCATGTTGGGAATTCTCAGTGTGTAGCTTGAACCTAATGGGTGGGAGAGAGGGAGGTTAGTTGGTAGTGATGGTGATCATGAGTAATAGTCTATGAGAATAGGCCTCTCCTTGCTCATTAGCGAGCATTGTATCTTGATGTCCAAGACCTGTTTGAACAATGCGATTGCTTTGGTCTCGGTGTCAAGCAAGACCTCACTTGATACCTCACTCGATCTTTTGAAACATCTTGCTGTAGTCCATGTTGTTCAAGACCCAAGAAGATACCAAGCTATGTAATTCAATCCTGAACCTTCGGCAACTTCAGAGTGATCAACTTCAAATTGCCCTCAGAAACCGGATGGACGTTCAGTCAATCTCAAGGAGACTGCATCAGTCGGCATTATTTCAGAGTGAGAGGAATGCAGCTTCCCTTTATTGCTCACAACCTGACAGGCACTAAGTTAGGACTCGCACAAAGTGATAAGTACAGCAGAATAGCCTCAGGCTGTTCAGTTGAATTTATTTACAATGTCAGTTTATTTATTAAAATGGTAGATTCATGGGGTGGAGAGAGTTGTGAAATGAGCTGAGACCTCATTAGTGGGGAAAAAAAGGCAGATTTTTCAAGGTGAAATCCTCTGTGGCTTCTCACTTCAAGTCTTATCCACTTTTCTCATGGAGAACCCTGTTTGCTTGTGTCTCACAGTACAGGGACAGATAATTGAAGAGAGAAAGAAACCTGTTGTGGTATCAGAACAGCACTTACAAGTTTTTGCATCTTTTGGTGCATATGGCATTATGGCAACAGATTGTAGGCTGCAGCATAGGACAGAACTGGAGACACACCCAGTACTAGCCTACCCCTCCCCTGCTGCTGTGCTATCCCAACATCCAGGATCCTCCTTGTTTCTCGCATCTGGCAAAACAGACTGAGAGAGTGGGACAGCAGAAAGAACCTCACTCCACTGTAACCAAACTCCTTAGTGTTGGTTTGGTTGTAAAGTGTGATCAAGTTTGATGGATTTCATGGTTCATTTCTGCAATTTGATTTCTTAAGAGCAATAATCACTAAAACCACCCTTACTGATTCCACATGAAGCTTGCACAAATCAGAAAGACGTTGACCTGTGCCTGTGTATCTACCGTAATCAGGGGAAATCTACTATTAGCACGCTACTGCTGACAGATATCAGTCAAAGTAAAAAAAAATCAAACTGATGCTGAAAAGATGAAATAAAAGTCGAGATTGTGGGGTCGTATTCAGCAGTCAGACAGCATCAGTGGTGGGACAAACAGAGTTGCCATTCTGGGTGGAAGGCTACGGGCCTTTCCACAACTGCTGTCTGGATTGTGAACGCTTCCAATATTTTCCATCTTTCTTTCTATCAAAGGTCCACTTGAAGGGGGAGAGGGTGGTGTTAAGGTAATCAGCTACCTCAAACCGTCTTTGTCCTGTTCCACAGGTTTGTGTGAGATCATCTAAGGTATCTGGACATGTTATTCCAACCTGTAAATCAGATCACTCTGGATCAACAGAGTTAGAATTTGGACTTTGTTTCCAGAGAAGATCAAGAATCATTGTATAATGAATAATTTACTTGAATGACACTTGACCTTCACTATAAAGTTCACCCTGGACTACCTGTTGCCAATTATAGCCCGTATTAAGGCAGTGATATTTCTGTACGAATTGCGTTTCTAACTTCTGAGATGGGACCCAGCAGTGTACATGATTTCCAATGCTGTTTGAAGTTGACGTACACAGCACAAGACAAGACTTGCAGAAAGAGCAATTCACTTATGAATTGGAGAGTAAGAATATCCCAGACTGTTGATTATTCAAATTTGCCCCAAACTGGCTCCTATTTTGTGTCAATAAGAAGACAGAGAGTTGATTCATTTGGAAGATCTGTCATTTGTAATATCGGTCCTATCTAAATTATAAATAGAGGAGTGCAAATGTTTAGATTTTAAAGGACAGATGCACTTAAATCATGCACTGAATAATTGAAGTATAATGTGTGTAGATATTTATTCCCTTTCCAAAATGAGGATAGTATGGATCACTGAAGGACACAATACAAGAATATAGCTATTAATCCTCCAATCTAATTATGAATTGTCTGAGACAAATATGGAAAATGCATTATTAATGATTATTCCATGCTCAATGATTCTTTTTTATTCTTTGGCTCCCAGTCTAAAAAAGAGGTTCTATTTTCCTCTGATAATTGAAAGCTAAGTTACAATAGGTGGCCTTAATATATTCTGATTAATGAGCAAAGCTTCTGCAATAGCAGATTCAAACCAACTTGAATTTAGTTTGAATCTGGCTCAACTTATTGGTGCATTATTTTATAACATTAGGCCCAGTTTTCTGCTACAAGGAGTCACACCAGTGTGTTCTCTAGATATTAATATGTACTTACATTTCACTCTTTCATGGTGTGTGAAAAAAAGTAGCAGACTGACCTGTGCTAATGTGGCAAGTATATGCAATTAGTCAAATTGTAATAGCAACATTACTCCAGCTCTCTTTTTCTTTAGAAACCTTCATTCCAACTGCCAAGCAAAGGCAAATCAAATTAAAATTCCTAAAAATTAATTTACATGAACTACTGTATCAGGGAAAGGAAAAGGTTTATGACAAACTTCAAATCAATTTTCTTACAAACCTCTAATAACTATTGTCTGTAAGAAATGGGGAAGTGTGCTGTTTTTGCAGAAATAGAAAAGCAAGAGAGTGTATGTGCAGGAAAGGGGTACAAGAAAAATATCAGCTAAGCAAGCATTGGGGAAATGTGTCTTTATCTTTAATGAATAATTGTGGATAACTAAATACTAACTATAGTGCAGAATTATTAAAGCAAATAATTCTTTCATCATAATGTTTTAAATAATAGTCTCAGCAAAATAGCTGAGATAGCTGAAAAGCATAAACCAAGCATGAAAAGATACATTGTTAAAACGTATGTTCAAGAATGCAATTTACCTGTGAACAATGGAAGATGTTACAAGCTAAGTAAAAGAACATCAAGATACAAGTTTAGCCTTATGTCAGCACTTACAGAGGGAAAGACGGCCATCTTGGAGAAAAGGGGGCAATAAGGGTGGAGCACAGCTGGGTAGTGGTAGAATACAATAAGAAAGATTGGGTAATATAAGAGTCGGGAGAGATGACCTCACGCAGCTCAAAAGTATAACTGTGTACTAGTTTGAATGTTCATTGCTCATTTGCTTCTGCATTTGCTACCCTTTCTTGCAAGATCGTAGAATAAATAGTCTTGTTTCCAGTTTTGGTGGTCTCGTCTAATTTTATTAAAACTTGTTTCTAACAGATTTGGGGGCTCGTTAAGGAATCCCAAGCTCCGGTCGCTCGGCATTTTTGGGAAAACGGAGAAGGGGCACCTCACTGATTTCAGCGGTCTCTAGTTTTCCCTTGTTGCCGCGGCAGCTTGGGCAAGCATGATCCGGACTGGGAGACCCTGGAAACAAGACGGGCAGACGCGGTGGGTTCAGTCGGGTGACTCTTGTGTGCACAAGACCCGGGTAAGAAAGGTCTTAAAAGATTTATCCGGGCGACCGTGGTAGGCTGTGGTATTTGCTGCCAGTCGGATATATCCGGGGATCCAGGGGACCAGGGTAGGCAGCGGTAGTTACTGCTGCCAGTTGGATATATCCGGGGAATTGCTGCAGGACAAGGCGCGCTGACATACAGCGGGAGGTTTGGTCGGGTAAGCGACCGGGATAGGCAACGGTAGTGGTTGCCAGGTATTGCCGCGGGACAGGGCGCGCTGATTCAACCAGGTAACTCTTGTGCACAGACTAAGGTAAGAAAATTGACCTTTAAGTATTGCCTTGGTGGTAGGGGACGTAAGAGAAGTACGGGGAATTGGCAACATATAAAATAAAGTATTTAATTGGCTAGATTAACCTGACGAGTAAGGTTTCTACCTGATTCGATCACCCAGCCTTAGACCGGTTGTTAAGAGGGGAAATCCCCCACGTGAATGTCAGGACCCTGAAGTGGGTGTGGAAGAAGGTGACACCAGACCTCAGTAAGGTTAACTAAATTACATAAAGAAATGGCCGAGTATTAAAATGGGGAATAAAAATAATGATTTAAGTTTAGAAGGAGACATTAGAAGAACGTCCGAGGACTACATCCCAAAGGACAGTCCTTTAGGAAAAATGTAAAGAAAATGGAAGTACAATCCTCGGATGCGAGGAAAGGATAAAAAACAAATAATAAAATGTCAATGAAAAACAGCCTTACAGTCAGGAGGAATCAGGTTATGCTTCGTGTCAGAAGGGCTAGTAGCTGAAGGGCTACTGAGGGTGCACTTCGTAACTAACTTATGGCCAGACGTCCAGAAAAATATTCAAAAGCTAGAGAAGTCGTTGCGAGAAACTCAAAGTGTCTGTGAGACATGGTGTCTGTGTGTGTGTGTGTGTGTGTGAGAGAGAGAGAGAAAAAAAAGCTGTACAGCTAACAGAAAGTTTAACCCTTTGTGATTCGGTTTGAATGCACATTTGTTTGTTGGTGATTGAATGTTTGTGCTTTGTTCCCTGGAGCTTGAGATCCGGGACTGTTTTGAATCTGATTTCTATTATGGAAATTTTAACATGATTTCTTTGAAGGTTAAGGATTTTACAGATTATGAAATAAAATGTTAACTCCTGCTCTTTTTACAGGTCATGACTGCCTTACTATCAGTTTCTAACTAATCTCTTTTATCCTTACATAAAAGCGATTTATGGAGGACAGTTGAAGTTTTAACTTGAATAGACAAATCCTTTTTAAGGCAGCTCTGGTTATTTCACGATCTATAACATTGTAATTGAGCAATGACTGGTCAGGACTACTTGGGAGGACTAGTTTTGGATTTGAATCGGGGGACTGGAACCAGATGATTGTGGTGGATTTCAGAGATGGGAACTGTGTGCATTTTGCATTTTGAATATTAAACACTGAATAAATGAATTTATAATATATAAATATATATTTACAAGTAAGATTCCAAAATGTATAGTTAGGAACAGGCTTTAAAGTTAGACAAGCATAAATTGATAAATTGTATTTGAGATTACAGAGAGCAAGAAATATTGCAATATTTCTTTTAAAAAAAATCAAGGTCTAAACAAAACATTGGGTGATGAGGAATGGCCATGAGATGGCCCTAAAGCTGTTCAGTTGGTTGAATTGGCTCTGGCAACGTAACATGAGAAGCAGAAACAGAAGGCAAAAATAATGATAGCCACGGTTGATGAGGGAATAAAGGAATGTTGAAAATAAAGGGAGGAGAAGGGATTGGGGAGGAGATGTTAAGGGGTCTGGTAAACAGGAACAAGAATCAAAGTGGAAATCCCCACAGGTGGGATGTTATTACTGTGGAAAGACAGGTCACTTTAAGAGAGGGAGTGCCCTGATCCAAAAAAGGAAGTAAAGGCAGTGTTGTTTATGAACCTTGATGAAAAATAGGGGTGTCAGGAGTTCCTGCCCCCGGGGACCCACCAGGAACCCTTGATAAATTTAAAGGTGGGACCTTACACAGAGGACCTAGTTTTCCTAGTCTATACGGGGGCAGCAAGGTCATCCTTAAAGTTTAAGCCCAAGGGAATGGGAACAAAAAAGTTAATTGGATTATGGCAACAGTTTTGTGATGAGAGGCACGAAGAATCAGTTTTGCGTTCATGACGAGATATTGCCACCAAATTGGGGATTGAATTAACTGCAAATGGTGCTATGAAATCTGTTGAGGTTCTTAAAAATGAATGCGCTGGAAAAAATTGGGGGAGCCTTAATAGTCAGCACCCCACATCAGGTACGGACCATATTAAAACAGAAAGCAAGACGATGGCTCACAGACTCTAGGATCTTGAAATATGAGACAATCTTAATAGAACAGGATGACCTTGTGTTAGTCACAGACAGTTGCTTGAATCCAGCTGCATTTCTGTGGCGGGGAGAGGGGGGGTGGCCCTTGGCAATCCAGAACATGACTGCCTTGATATTACTGAATATCAGACTAATGTGCGAATGGACTTAAGAGACGTACCGTTGCATGTGGGAGCTCGGTTGTTTATCGACGGGTCCTCCTGGATGATTGAGGGTAAAAGGCACAATGGATATGCTGTAGTAGCCGGGATAGAGGGAAGCGTTATCGAGGCTGAAAGACTGCTTAAGGGCTGGTCAGCCCAAACTTGTGAACTCTATGCCCTAGAAAGAGCTCTCAGAACCTTAGAAAACAAAAAAAGGAATGGTATGTACAAACTCCAAATATGCGTTTGGAGTGGTACGTATCTTCTGAAAAATTTGGCAAGAAAGAGGACTGATAAATAGCAGAGGAAAAGAACTAGCTCATGAGGAATTGATAAAACAAGTGCTGGAATCCCTGTTACTCCCGAGAGAAATAGCGATAGTTCATATAAACGGACATCAGAAGGGGAGTGAACCGGAAGCCAGGGGAAACAGACTAGCAGGCGAGACAGTCAAAGAGGCAGCTATGAACCATACAGTAACAAAGATGCAGGTTCTTACACCCCTAGTTGAGTCTTCTTCTGTGAACCCCGTGTACACAGAAGAAGAGGAAAAAGAATTCCAGGAAATAGGAGCCACTAAGTCAACCGAAGGAAGGTGGACCCTCCCGGATGGGAGGGAAATGTTGAGTAAACTGGTCATGAGAAACATCTGAGCCACTTTACACCAGGGTAGTCATTGGGGCTCCCAAGCTATGTGTGACATAGTATTAAGGAAATATGGATGTAAGGGAATATATATGTTGGCAAAACAGATATGTACAGGGTGTATAACTTGCTAGAAGATCAATAAGAAAGTAATAAGGGAAGGGCCCAAAGGAGGGAGAAACCCAGGGTAGTGGTAGAATACAATAAGAAAGATTGGGTAATGTAAGAGTCGGGAGAGATGACCTCATGCAGCTCAAAAGTATAACTGTGTACTAGTTTGAATGTTCATTGCTCATTTGCTTCTGCATTTGATGCCCTTTCTTGCAAGATCATAGAATAAATAGTCTTGTTTCCAGTTTTGGTGGTCTCATCTAATGTTATTAAAACTTGTTTCTAACATTGTCAATGCCCATAATGAATGGGGTTTTGTGTAAAGATTCCTCTCTTTAGAACATAGAACAATACAGCACAGAACAGGCCCTTCGGCCCACGATGTTGTGCCGAACATTTGTCCTAGCTTAAGCACCCATCCATGTACCTATCCAATTGCCGCTTAAAGGTCACCAAAGATTCTGACTCTACCACTCCCACAGGCAGCGCATTCCATGCTCCCACCACTCTCTGGGTAAAGAACCCACCCCTGACATCTCCCCTATACCTTCCACCCTTCACTTTAAATTTATGTCCCCTTGTAACACTCTGTTGTACCCGGGGAAAAAGTTTCTGACTGTCTATTCTATCTATTCCTCTGATCATCTTATAAACCTCTATCAAGTCACCCCTCATCCTTCGCTGTTCCAACGAGAAAAGGCCTAGCACTTGGCCTCTGAGTCTTTAGCATAATTGAGGAGGTTCCTTTGAAAGCTCTTTGTGGAAACTAACCACATCCAGACATTAAGTTGATTTATCTGAATGGCAAAATTGCTCATCAGTATGTGATCCTCCTTGAGACTTTTTGGACAGGGGACTTCATAATGCAAACTTGGATTTTCGCCAACTGCTTGAGGAGCTTCCCAATATCGCAGTCTCATGCTGTGAGCGGCCATTGTTCTATATTGACTCTCAAGATGGATAATCTATCGCTCACATTGCCTCATGTGGCTTGCTGTTGCATTTCCAGTTGCTGAATTCAGGTGAAGAGGCTGAGATAGCCCAGATTGGAGTGTGGTTGTTTAACTTAACCGCTTCCACCCACAGTCCAATCTCTTCACTAACTCGCCAAGCTTCAAGACAATGAGCATTGTGACACAATAAAGGAGGAGGAGTTTCTATTGTGTGGAGGACATAGATTGAAGACAATTGTGAGGAGAATGAGAAGGAGGTTATGACCACATGGTAATGCATTGTCAGAAAGGGAAGCAGATTCAAGAGTGACTTTCAAATAGAAATTAGATCATGGCAAAACTAAGGATTGTGAAACCTACTCCCCAACTACCAATGTCAACCCCCACAGCAACAGCTGCAACTTTCAATTAACTGCTGTTTGCAAACAATTCAGAGACTGCTCATTTGCATCTTTTAACACTTACATTTTTGGACTCATCTCTTATCTCTATGCGTACGTGTATTCAATTAATAACTCTTCCTGTGTTTAGTAATAAATAATTTCACTCTTTGTTAACTCCAGAAAGTCTGCTTAAATTGGCTCCTTATAAAAACCTAAGTTTACTTGAGTTTGGGAGAAAGGCATCACAAGGAAAGAGGTCCACTTTTAAATTAACTTTGTTGTGACCAGCCTATGAGCCAAACAATTAGGGATATCCTGCCTGGAATTGTAAGAAATTAGGGAACATAACATTATGGGTGAAGGCGCTAACTGGAGGAATGGTTCCAGGTAAAGGGTCAAAGTGTAAAGGTTACTATGCTGCCTTCTGGACATTAATGGTAAGCCATTCAAGCATTTTAAAACTATATAAGGTATAGTACAAGTGTCAGGCATATTTACTCCATTCCTAGAAACACTGAGTGGCTCCAATTACTTTGTCTGCAACTTTATTCAACATATACTGATATTATGTTTCTGTGTGTGGGACCCTCCTGCATCATTGATGAGCTTGGGTTAAATATAGGCTCCCTCCTACTGCACAAACTGTGCCACGAATTCAACATCGTGTTTGGAAAACAAATCTAAGGCTGCCTTTATACTGACAGCTATCTTGCCTCAGAGGCACATCATGCCTCGAATGAGTTCACATGCCTTATTAGAAAATTTAGACAGGCTAGGCCTGTATCCTCTGGAGTTTAAAAGAGTCAGAGGTGACTTAGTTGAAATATGCAAGATCCTGAGGGGACATGACCGGGTGGATGTTTAAAGGATGTTTCTTTTTGAGGGAGAATCTAGAACTAGGCTTCGCAGTTTAAAAATAAGTGGTCACCCATTTAAAACAGAGATGAGGAAATATTTGGCTCTCAGAGGGTTGTGAGTACAATACCCTTCCTCATAAAGCAGTGGATACAGAATTTTACAATAATTTTAAAGCCGAGGTAGATAGATTCTTGATTGCCAAGAGGATGAAAGATTATTGGGATATGCAGGAATGTAGATATTGAGGTTAAAATCTGATCAGCCATAATCTTATTGAATGGTGGAACAGGTTTAGATTAGATTCCCTACAGTGTGGAAACAGGCCCTTTGGCCCAACCAGTCCTCACTGACCCTCTGAAGAGCAATCCGCCCAGACCCATCGCCCTTTGACTAATGCACCGAACACCAAGGGCAATTTAGCATGGCCAATCCACCTGACCTCCACATCTTTGGATTGTGGGAGGAAACCGGAGCACCCGAAGGAAACCCACGCAGACACGGGGAGAATGTGCAAACTCCACACAGACAGTCGCCCAAGGCTGGAATCGAATCTGGGACTCTGGTGCTGTGAGGCAGCAGTGCTAACCACTGGGCCACTGTGCCGACTGAAGGAGGATAAATAGAGAAAGTCTTTTCCCTGGGGTAGGGGAGTCCAGAACTAGAGGGCATAGGTTTAGGGTGAGAGGGGAAAGATATAAAAGAGACCTAAGGGGCAACCTTTTCAGGCAGAGGGAGGCACGTATATGGAATGAGCTGCCAGAGGAAGTAGTGGAGGCTAGTACAATTGTAACATTTAAAAGGCATTTGGATAGGTATATGAATGGGAAGCATTTGGAGGGATATGAGCCGGGTACTGGCATGTGGGACTAGATTGGGTTGGGATATCTGGTCGGCATGAACTGGTTGGACTGAAAGGTCTGTTTCTGTGCTGTACATCTCTATGACTCTATGGCTGAGTGGCCTGCTATTGTTCCTTGTTTATATGTTGGTATATAAGTTTATGAAGAATCATTCCAGAGACCTAAGTGGGAAAACTAGGCTTATTCAGCTCAATCCTTTTGTTCCATTTCAGGTGGACATGCAAAATTGCATGCCATTATTTGAAAATTGCAGGTGAGTCCCAGATGTCCCAATGTATATTTACAAACATCACCGAAATAGGAGATCGGCACATTGATCTCATCAGCTGTGGTGGGACCTTGCTGTATACCAATGGCTCTAATATTTTGCCATTTTACAACAATAATACTTTGTTGGCTCTCGGATGCTTTATGGGCCTCCTGGAAGGTGCTGTAGAAGTGCAAGTGTTTTTATTTTCTTATATATAACATTTCCTTTCCTTACAAGGTGGTGCCTGTTTATAACAGCCAACTAATTTAGTTCAAATTCAGGCCAAATTGTAAACATGTCTTTACTCTGGAAATATGCCCACTAGGAGCTGGGTCAAGCTTATTCACAGTATTTTCACTTACAGCCTAGACAAAGAGATGAGACTTTTTTGTGCAATCATTCTGAACTGGATTGAAGTTTACTTCAATTGTTTAATGATAGACCTTTGAGAAGAAAGAAATTTGTATGACAGGCTTTCTTTTCTAAGCTGATGTTGGGTTTTAGAAAACAAGTCATGTTATTAATTGGCAAGAGCTAAATGAATACATGAGCATAATGAAATGGGAAAGTGTCCGTTACTCTTTGCATCTTGTTTCCAATCAACCAAGTGAAGCTTGCTCAGTTACTCCTGTTGATTTCTAGTCATGTCCCAGGCATGAGGTTGAGCCATGAGAATGTAAGTTGCCCCTAAGTTTATATTTAATGAAAGCTCACAAATCTGACCTGAGTTGGTTTACATTTGTTGGATTTATTTGTGGTGCTGTGGTCAATATTGTTGCCTCTGACTTTGCAAATCATGGATTCTCACGCCACTGAGTGCAAAATCAATGCTGTTGTATTGCTGGGGTACTGTGATAATGGGCTGAATTTTCCCCTTCATAATTTGAAGATTGGTAACCAGTGAGTTTCAGATCATGGCCGTCCTCACTTCCTATCTGATGATGAAGGAAAATCTTTGAGGAAGAAGCTGAACCTGATTAGACCTTAGACATTACCATGAGGAATTCCTGCAATCATGTCCTGAGGGTGAGGTGATTGTCCTCCAACGAGTGGAGATATTTCCCATGCTTCCTAATGCCTTCAAATTTACCAGGATGCCTTGACGTCACATGTATTGAATGCTGCCTTGGTGTCAAGGGCAATCACTTTTACCTCTGTCCCCGTTTCGACCAAAGCTGCAATAAGTTTGGAGTTGAGTGGAACTACTGGTATTCATTGGTGAGCAAGTCTATTGATTTTATTCACCATTGCTTTTTTTTTGAATAGCAATGGCATTAAATGCCTGAAATCAGGTGCACTCTCCTATCTGGCAGTGACATTTCAATTTAATTTAGATAAGTTTCTCCATCAATTAGGCGTTTGATTTTTGTTTTCATTATAATGCCCCATCAGGGCTGTCTATCTTGTTTAACATTTATTTTAAAAGAGTAGATGGAAAATTGTCCATTTCCAGGACTACTATTTCTCAACTCAGCTGAGAAAGAATTCCCTACTCTTCACTGCCCCTCCATACTTCTGAAATCAATTCTAACAGTTTTATGTAATGGCCTCGCACAGATTCTTCAGAATGTTATAAATAGCTTACATTTCAACTGAGTAATATGGCTTTAAACAGTACTTCAGTTTGCAATGACAGCCAATGGATGCTCAACTGGAAACGATGCACCAAGACACAATTAAGGATTTGACTACAGTTGCTGTGAATTGAGGATGGGAGGGGAGTTGTGGTTATACTGTGTTTTATTACATACTTGCTTTTGTTTATTAATTTCACAGTGATCACCTTCAATGTAGCTCATTCTGTTAGTGGTTAACTAGAAATTTATTGATGTGTGAGAGATAATACTAAGAAGAACTGGCACTGGGACAGGTGGAAATCAAATGTTAGCACGAGTCCCTGTACTATGATATAGATAGAGATAAGTGAGTTGAATGTTAACTCATATGTGAGTTCTGAGTGGAAACAGATCATGTTACATAGCCAACTGCAATCATATTCCAGTTATATATCTGGTATATTATTTATAACTATGTTATCTTTTGACTATTGTTTTAAGGTTAATAGGAGCTGTATTCTGGTAAAAGAACTGGCGAGATTAGAATATTATTACAGAGAGAGTTGTTGTGATCAAGGATGTACTGTTTAAAAGGAAGAAGATTCCGTTAAAGCTTTCAAAAGGGAAATGAGTACGGTTTTGGAAAGGGGAATGATTTGTAGGGAATGGGAAAGAGTAGAGGAGCGGGACTAATGGGAGAGCTCTTTAAAGAGCTGATAAAGGCATGATGGATAAATCGACTCTTTCTGTAGAAAATGATCCAATGGGTGGACAAATTCTCATGCATCCTTGGAGGTTATTTGTCTTTGAGGCAGGCTTTCCAATGGGCTTTTAACTAAATCACAGCATGAACATTCCACTGATGGATTCCCAACCAATTGGAAGGCAGGCCATGTCTGTCAAAGGGAAGATTCTTGTTAACTGGTTGAATTATCTCTTGCTTTCAACAACAATAACAATGGAAAGTGCTGGAGGTCCCTGTCTCTTACCTGGAGGTTTTGTTGTGGGATCTGACTGGCTGAGATCAGATGATGTTTCTGAAGGACAGGAGGGAACATTAACCTCTCAAAGCTAGTAAGCGGCAGGAGTGTGTTCACTCCAACTTGTACGCACTACCGTAAGAAGTTCAAAAATGTTCCAGAATCCATATTATAGAGGGGATGTAATCGCACTGGAGTGGGTACAGAGGAGATTTACCAGGCTGTTGCCAGGGCTGGGGAGTTTTGGTTCTGAAGAGAGATAGACTGTGGCTGTTCTCCTTAGAGCAGAGGAGCCTGAGGGGTTACATATTTCAGAAGTACAAAATCTTGAGGGGCATAAGTAGGTAAACAGGAAAAAATGTTCTCCTTAATGGAGCGATCAATGGCCATGGGCCATAGAGTTAAGGGAAAGGAGAGAAGGTTTAGAGGGGTTGTGAGGAAACATATTTTCACCTAGAGGATGGTGGGAGTCTGAAATTCACTGCCTGTAAGTGTGGTAAAGGCAAAGTCCTCATAACATTTAAAAAGTATTTAGATGTGCACTTGTGATACCAAGGCATGCAAGATGGTGGGCCAAGTGCTGGAAAATGGGATTAGAATATTTGGTTGTTTTTGACTGAATGGGCCAAAGGAGTACCACAACCACCTGATGAAGAAGCAGCGCTCCAAAAGCTAGTGCTTCCAATTAAACCTGTTGGACTATAACCTGGTGTTGTGTGATTTTTAGCAATGACAAGTGATATCCTACTTTGAGGTGCCAAGACACACTCTCAGCGTTGTCCTGCACAGCGTATCTCAGGCCAGCACACTTTGCTGCTCCACCCCTTCCTGTATATTCAGACCCTCCTGCATCTGAGCACTCAACACTCTCACTCACTTTTACCAATGTGCCATCTCACAGTGATGTCTGAAAATCACTCTCCTTTCCACCCCTTAGTGCATTCTGTTCTTCTCCCTAAGAACTGCCTCCTTGCAGGACAAGAGAGTACACAGGTACAGTGGGGAGGCAGTACCTCAATGGTGGCATAACTACTGTATTAGACAGTGAGGACTCTTGATGCAGGTGGTTGAACAGTTTAGAAGAAGCAGAACTAAAACAGCTGAGTCAGCATTACTGCCTATGATTGAACCTGATCCAAATGATGGCAATATCCAAAGGAATATGAGCAAGAAGGATCACATGAATCAACCTCACTGCAGCGTCAAACAGAGAGGGTGAATTCATTCAGACATCCAACTCTGCCCTCTGACACTATTTGAGGAAGCGACAGGCCTTCCAAGGTAAACCAACATTCAGCAGTAATATTGATGCCAGAAAACATTGTCAGCAAAGTGCATCCGGGAAATTGAAGATTTGTCAAAATTCCTGGGTGAAACCAAACTGTAACTTTCATCCTCCATCAGCAGACTGTCAATGCAGCGGGTCATCAGTCATTTATAAGGTCAGAGACTTGTGGGTTTTAAAGGGGAATGGGGTGGTGATAACCCCCCCTTTACTTATTTGAAACCAATGTAACAAGAATTTAATGACCAGAAAGAAAAGCTTGTTGTATAAGACAGATCAGAACCATGAAGGTGAACTGAAATCATGGGACAGGCTGTGCCTCTGTCTTGAACCTTAAATGTGGTACCTATGGGCCACAACGCACAAAGGCAATCCAAAATCTCAGAGGCTACGCAATAATATGGAAGTAAACAGTCCAGGGTCCAAAAAATTTGGAAAAAAAACTGGCAGTATGGAAAAGGGGGAGGGTTAGCTCTGAAAGTAAAGAATGACATCATTGTGCTTTAGAATTAGTTGAGCTTTTCCAGTACAGTTACACAACTGGCAACTACCTGTGAATAATTGCCCAGGTATCTGTGTAAAAAGCAAGACAAATTCAGCCTCAACAGTAACCACCTATCAGTCTACTTTCCATCAATATGTGAAGTGATGGAAGGAACTGCCGACAGTGCTGTCAGAGGCACCTGTAATAGAGTAATCTTCTCGTTGAAGGTCAGTTTAGGTTTCACCCGGGTCACTTGATTCCTAGCCCCATCACAGATACAATGACAACATTCAAATGATATTTAGACAGGCACATGGATGGGAAAGGTTCAGAAGGATATGGGCCAAACGTAGGCAAATAAGATTCGTTCAGTTTATGAAACTTGGTCGAGTTGGGCCGAAGGTTCTGTTTCTGTGCTGTGTACCTCCATGACTCTATCACAGCTTATTTCAAGCAATGGCATAACAGCTGAACTTCAGTGGTGAGGCGAGAGTGACTCATTTCACACCAAGGGTCCTTTGAGAGTACCTTCCAAACCCATGGCCTCTACAACCTGGAAGGACGAGAGCAGTTGATATGTGGGAATACCACCACCTGCAAATTCCCCTCCAAGCCATTCATCATCCTGACTTGGGAATATATCATCATTGCTTTGTTGTCATTGGTCAAATTCCTGGAACTCCCTAGTTGTACTGTGGTCATACAGTTGTCCGTGCCACCCAGATATCCTAAATTAATCTAGTCCCATTTACCAGCATTTGGCCCATATCTCTCTAAGCTGTTTTCTATTCATGTACTCATCCAGATGCCTTTTCAAGGTTGTAATAATACCAGCCTCCACCACTTCCTCTGGCAGCTCATTCTATAAGTGTACCACCCTCTGTGTGACAAAGTTGCCCTTTAATTCTGTTCCTACACCCTAAGGACTGTAGTAGTTCAAGAAAACAGCTCACCACATCATTCTCCAGGGCAATAAGTGCTGGCCTATCAAGTGATGCTCATCTCCCTTAAAAAGAATATTTTTTAAAATGTGTCAGCTGGAGTTTAGGACTAGCAAATGTCAGAAGATAAACCATGTTGTTATGGATCTGGTGTCACATATCGGACAGATCAGCTTAAATCTGAAGGTTTCCTTTCATGAGGACATTAGCAAATTAATCACCATTGATAGTTTCATCTTCACCATTACTGGCACTTGGTGTTCAGATCCAGATTTTAACAATGCAAATGTAAATTCCTCCAGCTGACATGATAGGATTTGAGTTCATGCCTCAGAGCATGAACCTGGGTTCCTGGGTTATTAACTCAATGTCTGGTCTTATTATCCTGAAGTCCACTCTGGTTAAATTCTGAATTTAGTGGTGGTGTGTAGTACCATTTTGCTTCTTATTTTCCCTCACTTTCTTTCCTCCAGCCCTCGCTGAGATCACTTTACTCCTCCAGTTTTGACCTATTTTGCATCCTACACTCCTTTCATCCACAGCTTGTGGCTCTGTCTTCAGTTCAAACCATTGGAATTCACCTCTCCCCCCTCTCATCAGATTTCTCCATCTCTCTACCAGTATCTCCTCTTTTGCTTCTTCCAAGTTAACTCTCCCAACAACTCCCAAAGCATCTCAATGTCAAGTTTCAATAGCACATTCTCCATAAAAATGTTCACTTTGTTTGAACAGCTTTATTGGCAATAATGGTCCAACGATTGAGTTATGTAATATTTCTTGCAACACAGAATTAAGAAATCAGCATTCATATTAAAGACATTAAATCCTTTAACTGTTAGTTGCATTTGCAGTCACATTATATTGGGTTGAAGTATCTCATGCTGTGATCAGTTTGGTCGCTTGAAGAAAACAATGGTTGGGTGCCCTTGAATTTCCTCTCAGTACATCACACCCCCCAACCCCAACCTCAGATTTTCCACAGCACTACCTCTAGTACTATAATTGGGTGACTATTCTGCAGCAATCGGCACGGTGGGCGGCACGGTGGCACAGTGGTTAGCACTGCTGCCTCACAGCGCCAGAGACCCGGGTTCAATTCCCGCCTCAGGTGACTGACTGTGTGGAGTTTGCACGTTCTCCCCATGTCTGCGTGGGTTTCCTCTGGGTGCTCCGGTTTCCTCCCACAGTCCCAAGATGTGCAGGTCAGGTGAACTGGCCATGCTAAATTGCCCGTAGTGTTAGGTAAGGGGTAAATGTAGGGGTATGGGTGGGTTGCACTTCGGCGGGGCGGTGTGGACTTGTTGGGCCGAAGGGCCTGTTTCCACACTGTAAGTAATCTAATCCATGTTTTATAGCATTATATTCAACCGCCACCTCTCCCCAAATCAGGGCTATTTAAGATACGAACGGCAACTCTCAGTGAATATTTAGCACCCTTTTCCTGAAAGATTGAGATGAGGTTAGAGCTTGCACTGCATGCTGAGAGCTAAATACTCACACTGTACAGCCTTCTGACTTGGAACAAAGTGTTAGAATTTTAAACAGCTGATTCATTGCTGTTTGTGGGAGCTTGCTGTGCACAACTTGGCTTCCCTTCGTCTTACAATAGTGACTACATTTCAGAATTGTTCTTAATTGGTAGTACATAACACTCCTGCAAAGCGGCCTAGGACGGTTTAAATGCAAATGGTGAAAGGAAGTTTTGTGAGAGTTGTTCTTTGGGACCGTTAAATGAATTCTTTTGCTGTAGTAACTTGCATTTATTAATTCCTATCAAAATTCAGGATTTCCCAAGGTGTCGCAAAACCAGTGAAGTAAAGCATAGACATTGTTGTAGGAAACGAGGCACCCAATTTTCATAAACAAAGATTTCAAAAAACACAAAGAATTAACTTACGATCAGGTCATTTCTATTCCAATGGATCATCTTCCTTTTAGATATTGCCTGGTAAATAAGAATTGTCTATGGCACTGGGGAAAACCCATTGGCTGTGATTTTCCATTTTTGAGTCGAAGTGGTAGGATGGGTACACTCAGTGTTGACTAACTCAGCACTGAGAAATCGTCACTGATCATGCACCAATCAGCTTGCTAAGAGCCGATCGGTGAGCTGCAGAGGGTATCTTGGCCAATTGCAAGCCTCAACAGTGGTGTCATGACTCCCCAGAATTGACCAACTAATCAGAAGCCAATGACCTCTGGGTCCTAAGTGGCTGTCGATGCCACTTAGTTAAGCCTCAGTGGACCTAATGACAAGCAGGTAGGTCTTTATCCCATCGCTTTCCTTGCAATAGGGGTCAGAAGAGATGATGTCAAGTGACTAGGAGGCAAGGACAGCAGCTGCCCCATCTATGTCCTGCCATCTATGCCTCTGATTGCCCCCGGACTGGGGCAATTGGCTGCCTGTACAAAATTCAGGAGGCATGTTCCCATGGTTACCCAGCCACTTTTCTTGCCTGCTGGGATTGCAGGCAATTGGTCAGTGGAAGCCTTTAGTGGCTGTTAATTGGTGGTGAGTCAAGAATGTCCCTAAAGGACCTTCTCACATAGAGCTTAATTGGTGAGGTAAGGGCAAGTATCTCTCAGGGCCAACTTGCCCAAATATATTCATCTCCTGTCCCCTCTCTCATAACCCACAGGGGAGGGGAAAATTGCACCCACTGCTTTTTTTCAAAATTGTGCCTATGGGATCTTGTGCATCCACTTATTTCTTTTATACGAGTTTCCCTACAGTGTGGAAACAAGTCCACATCGACCCTCCGAAGAGCAACCTACCCAGAACCATCTCCCTCTGACTAATGCACCTAAAACTATGGACAATTTAGCAAGGCCAATCCACTTGACCTACATATTTTTTTGACTGTGGGAGGAAACCAGAGCACCCACAGAAAACTCGCACAGACAAAGGGGAAGGTGCAAACTCTACACAGATGGTCGTCCGACGCTGGGATCAAACACGGGTCCCTGGTGCTGTGAGGCTGCAGTGCTAACCACTGAGCCACTTCGAGGGAATACAAGCTTAGTGTATAACCTGGCCTCATCACCTAATGCTATTTTTCCCCGATTGGTATTTTCCTGTTTTTATTGGCTTCATGTGGGATGCTGAACTCGATTCGGGGCATCAGAAAAATGTGAGAAAATTTCGAAGGGCTATTTCAAGCCGCAACCCCTCCATCACCAAATGTTACAGCACGTCCGGAAAAGATAAAATTGCTGCTACAAAATAACAGCGAGAAAAAAGGGTCTGTGTGGTGCCAAGGACAGATCACTTTCTGGAAAACAGGAGCTGTGCACTTCCGATACTGGAATCCACACACTGCTGTGATTGGCAGGAACACATGGCATAAGGGCAAAGGTCAGCAGTATGTATTAATGAGCCAGAACACTCTGCAGTAGGCCTCTGCAGGGCAAATCCGGAACAGCTCCATTAAAGTAGTGGCTTAGAAAACTGATACAATTGGGCAAGTTCACAATGAGCAATTTGTACATGGTGTGAAGAAAATGAAATGCAAGATCAAAAGGGCAAACAATTTTGTTTCATTCTCCCATTAAGCTTTACTAAGAGTTTCAAAACCTCTTGACAAAATAATCATTCTTTCGGTATAGTCATTGCCTTATATTTGAGAGAAGATAAAGAGTAGCAACTGCCTTAGCTCTTTGAATCCTTGCTTCACTCCCATCACTTCTCTACTTGCACCCATCTGTGTTTCATGGTGAAAAACATTGCCTAATATGGATCTGAGCAAGTTCTTGCTCCATCCTCCAGGTAGGGACAGCAGTTAGGAAGGTTCTGTTGGTCAATGATTCCTAGACTGAGAAGAGAAGAATATCAGGTTTCATTGTCTTTCAATAGAGTCTGTATGTGCGGTGGATGCTGAGAAAGACATTGAGATTGGCTGTAACATTCCACACTCATGGAATCAAATAACGTTCCTACAATTAGGATTTGCCTTAGAAGCATTGGAAAAGGAAAGGGCCACTCAGCCTCCCACGACTGTTCAACCATTCAATTAAGATAAAAACTGATTTGCATTAATATTGCCTTAACCCATCTTAGCTCCTAGTAATCTTGATACTCAGTGAACAAAAATCCATTGAAAGCTCCAATTAGGCCAGGTGCCTCCACGTCTCTGTCCCAACATCCATAAGTTTTTAGGGGAAAGGGGTTCAGGATTTCTCCTACTTCTGAACAGGTAGTTGAGGTATACAGCACAGAAATAGACCCTTCAGTCTAAATCATCCATGCCAAACAGTGTTTGGTCCATATCCCTCTAAACGCTTCCTATTCATATACCCATCCAGATGCCTTTTAAATGTTGTAATTGTACCAGTGTCCACCACTTCCTCTGGCAGCTCATTCCATATATGCACCACCTACTGTGTGAAAAAGTTGCCTCTTAGGTCCCTTTCAAATCTTTCCCCTCTCAGTTTAAGCCTATGTCCTCTAGTTTTGGACTCCCCTACCTCGCCTGGGGTTAAGACCATGGCTATTTACCTACCTGCGCCTCTCATGATTTTATAAATCTGTATAAGGTCACCCCTCAGCCACTGACGGTCCAGGGAAAACAGCCCCAGCCTATTCAGCCTCTCCCTATAGCTTAAACCCTCCAACCCTAGCGCCATACTTGTAAATCATTTCTGAATCCTTTGAAGTTTCACATCCTTCTGATAGCAGAGAGATTCTCAGGTCCATTACTTTATCTTAGGTAAATGGGGGAGATGTAAGCATCCAAAGTGTTAGTGCAGTTAGTTCCCCGAGGAGGAGGTAGCACAGGACCATAACTTCCACAAAGGGAACAACTTCAGGAGATTAGGCCAGATGACTAGAAAAGGAGAAACAAATACAATATCCCATTGAGTCTGCAACAGAGATGCTCTTATTGATTCTTGATTACTTATAAGGTGAGTAAGGTACTATGTTGATTTTGAATAGACATATTTAGAAATCCAACTTACTGCTATAACTCAAATCATATCCTTACATTGGAGATAGCTGAGTATATTCATTATCGTCAACAGGCGACTATGAAGACCTCATTTACTGTATATTGCTATTCAGTCAGTTTAATTATACATTTACAATTTGCAGGGATATCAAGGTATTTTGCAGCTAATTTTCCATATCTTGAAATCAATGTAAAAGGGATGACACTCACTGCTGATTGTGAGATAAGCTGGTGGTGGGCACATTTTGAGCGTTGTCAGTTTGAATGTGGTTCTCCCTGTCAGAGAACTATGATGTCCAATAAAAGAGCACACAGCAGAGAGATCGATCAGCCAATCCAACTGAGGCATTCTCAAAGTCAGCAACTCAAGAAATAAATAGAGGGAATACAAATCACATTGAGAATATTGCACAAAGAGTAAAATAAAGAGTGATACATACACACAGGTTAAGGGAGAATTCAAATATCGGAACAGGAACACTTAAGAAACTAATTTGATTAAAAATCTGCAATACTTACAAATTATATTTTAGGATGAGACTATTTTATTTGGAGTAGTTATAACTTAGTACTTTTAAAGAAATTAGTTATTCATAACTGAACAAGACATAACACTTTAATTAGTTTTTTTTTAAGCCAGGATAATGCATAATGGATGAAATATGCAAGGAATGAGTGATTCCAGTGATCCTCTGGTGAAGACTGTAACAGTGTATGATGTGGAGGCTGTCACTGACAGCAATTTCTGGGATTCCACCTTTTCTGCCTATGCCAGAGGTTTCTGTCAGTACACAGCAGTGAATATTTACAGCATCACCATTACGAGCTCAAATTCTCACCTTTTCTTTTGATTAGCCTTTTTTTCCGGTGAATTTTGTACTGTTGCAGCTTAAACTGTTCATGCTGGAGAATAAAGTAATTTGCACTTGAAGTAGGATCAAGAGCACATGGAGTCACGTGCGAGACAGGTTGATGTAGAATGAAACTTTGACTCAATCTGTGAAGCATTTTAATTGTGACAACAGAAAACCATCATTTCATTTCCCAAAATAACCATCCAAACTTCCTGACGAAACTGCTGCTTTATTGCTAGTAAAGAGCAGGTTTGCCTTGTGGAATTAACCTCTTTGTGGGCTGTTTCAAGAATCATAGAGCTGTACAACACTGGAACAGATCCTTCGGTCCAACCCATCCATGCCGACCAATCTAGCCTTATTTTCCACCATTTGGCTCATATCCCTCTAAACCCTTCCTATTCAGATACCCATTCAGTTGCCTTTTAACTGTTGTAATTGTACCAGCCTGCATCACTTCCTCTGCAGCTCATTCCATACATGCACCACCCATTGTGTGAAAATGTTCCCCCTCAGGTTACTTTTAAATCTTTCCCATCTCACCTTCAACCTTTGCTCTCCAGTTTTGGACTCCCCTCCCCTGGGAAAAAGACCTTGTCTATTTACCCTATCCATGTTCCTCATGATTTTATAAAGCTCTATAATCTGGGACCCACATTTGTTTGTTTACAGCAATTTTGCGATGAACAGATAGAAGTATGCAGTGAGGAAAGAATCAGCATAAATATAGTACAGAATTGCTGCCAATGCAGAACAAAATGATCACCATATGAAAACTGAAAATGACTCCTGATATAGTGCAAAACAGTTTCTCATATAATAGAAAGCATTTTCTCATACCAAAGGTTGGATGCTTTCTCATTGCAGGCATTCAAATCAGTTTAATATGCTGTTTAAAAATAGCTAAACCAATGATCTTCCCAACACAGCTCACATTGTTTTCGCGAGGCTTCACTCTCTCTTCTGACCATGGAATAGTTCATGTTGATTATAAACTCTGTAGTTAATCAATATATAGAATTCAAAGGTTTATGTGTAATTGAGTGCTGCAGCGAGTTCCAAAGGGGTTCGCTACTTTTTTCATATAAACGTGGCCTTATTTAGAAACAAAAATCTTCTTCCAATTAATCAGGATTGAAAGACATCCCAATTTTTTTAAAACCGAGTTCAGCTGTTGGCATACCTAATTCAGGTCAGTGACTCTGGGCACGATGATGTAACCATGTTGTGACATATGAGAGTGAATGATTCATATGAGTTTAAAAGGCACCGCGTCTATTTAAATCTTAAGGAAATACACACACGGACTAAAATCGTGTTTGAAAAGCTGAGGAAGAGGTCAGCTGCATGCCTTGTAACAAACTACGTCAAGTGGTTGGAAGAAGAGGATAAATAAACAGATGTTATGAATCCATAGCATTATAGATAAGGGAGGAATGTCATCCATATTCCAAGATTATGGTAGCCTTAGCTCAGTTCCTTTTTCCAGCCCAAATCTCTGTTTCTTAGCATCCAGCTGATCCTTAAATAATTCCAAGTTTTTCAGTATCACGAACCAACCCCATGACCATGCCACAGGCTGATCACTCTGTGTGAAAGATAAATTGATATCAGTCAAACGCTTTGCCTTTCAGGTGCATTTGTACCATTCTTGTCCAACTGCTATAGTTTAGAATGTGGGGGATTCAGAATTTAGCTCTTTCAGAACATCTCCTCAAGTATGAAATCACAATTTGTTATTTGAAACGTAAATTAACTGTTTTTCTTGCTCTTTCAGTTTCGATGGAAAGTTATTTATAACTTGAGACGTGGAGTGGGTAAGTTTAGTTTAATTCTTTTGTGAGGAAATTAATATGATCATATGGAACACCAGATACATTTTACACACACACCCCCACCCCACCCAATACATATAACATTTAACTTTGTAATTATTCCTGAAATTTGAAGCGACTATTAATTAGATGAAGCAATAATAACGTTTAAGATATTAAGCAAAAGTACCAGAGGGCAAATTAACTTTTCATACACATTGAATGTTATTATAGGGATGCATTTGTTGAAATGTTGGTGGAAGCTAAAAGGAAACTAACCAAAACTTTGAAAAAAGTAAGGAAGATTGCTGAGCTATGAGGAAGTAGTCTGTTGGAGTGGGAATGGACAGGTCTTTCAAACAGAGTCCAGATTAGAGTGCTGCTGGAAAAGCACAGCAGCTCAGGCAGCATCTGAGGAGCAGTAAAATCGACGTTTCGGGCAAAAGCCCTTCATCAGGAATACAGGCAGAGAGCCTGAACCTAGGTCTTTCAAACTGCCAGCATAAGAACACAAGAACTAGGAGCAGGAGTAGGCCATCTGGCCCTTCAAGCCTGCTCTGCCATTCAATAAGATGATGGCTGATCTTTTCATGGATTCAGCTTCACTTACCTGCGCTCTCATCTTATCCCTTAATTCCTTTATTGTTCAAAAAGATCTATCTTAGCTTTAAAAATGTTTATTGAAGTAGTGTCAACCACTTCACAGAGCAAGGAATTCCGCAGATGCACAGCCCTCTGGGTGAAGAGGTTCCTTCCTAATACAGTCCTAAACCTGCTCCCTCTAATCTTGAGGCCATGCCCTCTTGTCCTAGTTTCACCTACCAGAGGAAACATCCCCTCGACTTCTATCTTATCAATTCCCTTCAAAATTTTGTATGTTTCTATAAGATTTCCCCCTCATTCTTATGAATTCCAATGAATATAATCCCAGTCTATTCAGTCTCTCCTCATAAGCTAACCCCCTCAACTCCGGAATCAACATAGTGAACTTCCTCTACAGCCCCTCCAGTGCCAGTACACCCTTTCTTAAATAAAGAAACCAAATCTGCATACACTAGCAACCTGTACAGCTGCAACATAACCTCCCTGCTTTTAAACTCAACCTCTTTAGCAATGAAGGACAAAATTCCATTTGCCTTCCTAATTACTTGTTGTACCTGCAGACCAACATTCTGCGATTCCTGCACAAGGACACCCAGGTCCCTCTGCATGGCAGCATGCTGCGACTTTTACTATTCAAGTAATAATCCTTTTTACTGTTACTCCTACTGAAATGGATAAGTTCACATTTATTAACATTCCATCTGCTCACTCACTCAAAGTATCTCTGTCCCTCTGCAAATTTTCACAGTCCTCTGCACATTTTACTCTGCCACTCATCTTAGTGTTATCTTTGGCATACTACACAGATATAAGTTGTGAATAACTGTGGTCCCAACACCGATCCCTGAGGCACACTAGTCACTGATTGCCAACCAGAATGACACTCATTTATCCCCACTCTTTGCTTGCTGTTAGTCAACCAATCCTCTGTCTATCCTCTGATGGACTGAGCAGCTTCTTCTGTGCAGTCTGATTCTTTGCAAATTCTATGAAAATGAATAAAATAATTACACCTTGTGACACTTTATGCTGTTTGACTGTGGTGTATTCTAATAACACAAAGGAATTTGAAGTAGAAGCAATGAAGGATGACTTCTCTGAAAACTGCATCAACCTGCCAGGAAGAGGTCAGTACACCACCTTCTTGTGGATATGAAACCTTTAAAGTAGTGGGTACTTATCTCTCTCTCTCTCTCTCTCTCTCTATCTCCAACCAGTCTATAAGCTTTAAGTCTGCCTGTTGTTTGATCACATGCTGCAGCAAGTAGTTTAAGAACCAATCCATCAGCTGCTAAGTACAGCAGAAAAAGGAAATCATCGACCAACATTTTAAAATTGTTTTGATCCAGAATCCAGAAGGACCAGTGAGCTCAGCCTAAAGCCATCCATATCATCCATCAACAAAATTGGAATACCATTTCATTAGGGTTTAATTAATCTGTCCTCCCAGTTTGTAATCTACTTGTAAATATGTGTGATCTCTTGAAAGCACATATTTGAGACAGTCTGGGTGTTTTTGTTATTTAAACCATATGTTAAGTGCAATACACACTTTTAAAAACTTACAAGGAAACCTGTTTGTATGTGCCTTTAATCGCCGCAGCACATAAACAGGTAAACATTCACTGGAGTGGCAAGTAAATTGTTGTGGTCTAACAAATAGTGGATGAAGAGAGGAGAAATTCTAATCCTTTTTATTGTAGTGTATCAAACACGTGATGTAGTAAAATAAACCAAGGGACTTCATGGGAGCATCATCAAACAAAGAAACATGATCCAAAATATTAAGGAAAGAGGCGAGCATTGAATCCTTGGAGGGCCGTTGTGCTGAGGAAGTTGCAGAGATGGCAATAAGCCAGGCATTGAAAGATTTAGTAACAAGGTCAAGACTTTTAAAATTGAGATGCTACCACACCAAGGCCAGTGTGGCTTTGTGAGTACAGGATGGGGTAAGGGAGTGATGTTTAGGCTCAACTAAAGGACAAGATACGAAAGGTTGATTGGGAAATCATTGGAATAGTTGTGCCTGTACATAACTGGCCTGGCAAACCTGCATAAAGGAACGTGCACCATCTATAATGAGGATTCTCTACTTGATCAAGTGGTAAGCTGAAGGGTGCAGGTTTCCTTTTATCCTTAAGTGGTGAAATATTAATGTAAAGAGAGCATGCCAAAAGAAATATTATATTAATGCAACTCCCTGATGCTGATGAGATCCAGTGTGATTTGCTTTCCTATTCTCACTAGCATGTCCTACTTTCCCACTGCAATCAATCATAAACCTGCTGACGATTCAAAAGAGAAACAGCCTATAAACTGAATAATGCTGGAACCCAGAAATGAAGAGAGTTATTAAATTTGTCCTTGTTGCTGCCAAGTAACAAACTTTCACAATAAACTTTTAATGAAAATTTAAGGTTCCTCCGTGATGGTGATTGAAATATTTGTAGCCTCTTAAATATTGGCAGTTTTTTCATTTGTTGTTGCCAAGTTGGAATGCTCTGTTTATAAGATTGGGATCCTTCGAGATGTTAGATCACTTGGCATAGACGATGCATGTGGTGCAAGAGAAGGAATCAGGTTTTTTTTAATGCACTAACAGCTCTCTATTACCCATATGTTGGCATGCATGTTGCCAGAGGAGAACAGAAACTTCCCAAAAATGTTTTATCTCCAAATGCCCAGCGTCAAACTCTGTAAATGTCCAACAGGTTTGAGATTCTCTCAGGCTATGGGATGGATGAATGAAATGGCCATGGTACCGCGGTACAGGAAACTATTCAAATGGGGAGAGGCAAAAGAATTATAGTGATGGTAGAGGGCTACATAGCTGTGGAGGTTGGCACTATTACCTTCAGCAAAGAACCTGAGGTCAGGTAGTTGTGTTGTCAGCCTGCTGCCAAGGTTAAGGATATCTGCTGTGAGCTGGAGATGACCTTGCAGGGGGAGGAAGGATCCAGTTGTCACCAACCGTGTAAGTACCAATGACATTGGCAGAACTAGGAGATAGGTTCAACGTGGCTAATATGAGGAGCTAGGCACAAAAATAGAGAAGCAGAATCACAAAGGTAATAATCTCTGGATTATTACCTGAGCCACGTCCAAATTGGGCTGGAGTGAACAAGGTTAGAGAGATGAATACATGGCTGAAAGACTGGTGTGGGAGAGGTAGGTTCTGGTTTGTGGGGCACTGGTACCAATACTGGGGAGAGTAGAATCTGTGCTGTTGCTATGGTTTACTCCTGAACTGTTTGGGCACTGCTGTTCCTGTGAGCTGAATAACTAGAGCGGGAAATAGAGCAAGATTTAAATTGTAGTGACAAGGGACAAATTTCAGAAGTTCTGATGGATCAAAGTGGGAAAAGACAACAGGGGAATATGTTACTGGAGGAAATAATAATCTGACAAAGACTAGAAGGGACAAAAAAATAGAGATCTGAGAGCCTGCAGCCATGACTAGAAATAAATAATAATGATGATCATCATCATCACCATTGGCGGTCCCTTGCAGAAGAGGATGACTCTCTTCCACTCTCAGGGGGAGTCTGTAGGTGGCTGTGCAGTCGATGAGGCTTCCACAGACTCTGACACGTTTGGGGCAGAAGGTGGTCATGGGAAGGGGTGGGTGAAGCATTTGTGTGACAGCGCACTCCTTCTGCTGTTTTCACCTGCTGCTTCTTCCTGGTGGCAAGTCTCTCAGTGTTGGCATCTTCCTGGGTGCTACTCCTCCACTTAGGATGGCCTTGAACCAGCGATTCTGTGGGAATGCTAGTTCAAGGCCATACACTCCCGAGGTATTGGAAGTGGTCAATGACCTGTAAGGCCTCCCCATGGACCTTGCTGATCAGGGGCTTGCTCCACATTGCCAGGCCAGGTTAGTGGAGGACCTCGGACTTGCAGATGTTCACGGTGAGACCCATGCTCTCATATGCCTCCGTAAAGGTGCTGGCGATGGTCTGGAGTACGTCCTCGGAGATTGCACGTACACAAGCATCATCGGTGTACTGCAGCTTGATGAAGCTGGTTGGGGTTACTTTGGTTTTGGCTTGAAAGCTGTGGAGGTTGAATGCTTTCCCAAGGGTTCTGTAAGTTAGCTCCTCTCCAGCTGAAAGCTTGTTGGTGCTGAGGCGAGGTATTACAGTGAGATAGATCGAGAACAACGTAGGGCAAAAAGTCCGCCCTGCTTAACACCGGTCTGAATGGGGAATAGGTCGGTGGTGGAGCCACTTGTCAAAACCCCAACTTCCATGTCATCATGGAGCAGATGAAGGATGGTGAGAAACTTCATGGTGCAATTAAAGTGGAGAAGGACACTCCATAATGCCTCCCGATTGACTGTGTCAAAGGCCTTTGTAAGGTCAAAGAAGGCCATGTACGGGGTGGGGGGGGCGCGGTTCTTTTCTCTGCATTTTTCCTGCAGCTGTCGCTCAGTGAATATCATACCCAAAGTTGTGCAGGTCAGCTGGATTGGCCATGCTAAATTGCCCATAGTGTTAGGTGCATTAGTCAGAGGGAAATGGGTCTGGGTGGGATACTCTTCAGAGGGTCAGTGTGGACTTGTTGGGCTGAAGGGTCTGTTTCGACACTGTAGAGAATCTAATGCTCATGATTGTGGCATCTTGGAGCTTTCCCAGAATGCTGTCCTCCTCCCAGATAAAGTAGATAAAGGTATGTAGCTGCAACAAGCATTCTTTGCCTCCGCACTTCAATGCCTCAGCGGGGATACCTTGTTGTTCTTAAGCTGGTGAGTGGCCTGCTCTCTGTCATGCAAGGCTGGGGTTTTGCTGTGCTCACGGTGTGTAGTGTGCTGTGGACTGCTTGCAAGGGCACTCAGATCGATGACAGAGCCCTGGTTGAGGAGGTCTCTGTAGTGGTCCCCCAGTGTTGTTCAATGGCTTCTTTGTCTATGATAATAATAGAAATAATACAGAAATAATGAAATGACAAACCATTTCAGATTCAGTTCTGAAGAAAGGTCTCTGAATCTGAAACATTAAATCTGCTTTCTCTCCACAGATGCTGCCAGACCTGCTGAGTTTTTTTTAACTATTTCTGCTTTTATTGCCAACTTCTGCAGCCCTTTGGTTTTCAGAAATAATGGGAACTTGTCAAAAGGGCGCAGCAATTATCATGTAGGATTTTAACCTACATATAGACTGGAAAATCAGATGAATAAAAAGTAGTCCTGACGAGGAATTCATTGCAAGTTTTCAGGGCAGTTTCTTATGTTATGGCACCAATTAGAGAGCAGGCTATATTACATCTGGTTTTGACCAACAGGATAGGATTTATTACTGACTTCATTGTGAATACACCCCTGGGAAACAGCCAACTATAATACGATTGAATCTTAGACACAGTTTAAGGGATTGGGGTGTCCAAGAATGTTATTTTTTAATTTGAGAAAGTACAATAATAGTACATGAAACCAGAGCTAGCAAAAGTGAGCAGTTCGTTCAGATTAAGGGATAGGTCCATAGCGATATGGTAGCAAACATTTGAAGGTATATTCTAGAAAGTGCAGAATATATACATTGCAACAGATAAGAAACATTCTAAGAGACGTATCTGCCATCTTTAGTTAACTAAAAAAAGTTGAAGTTAATATCAAAGCCAAAGGAAGAAATATGTAGTTGTACAAAGATAGCTGGCAGAAATTGAACAGAGTATTAGATACACCAAAGAATTATTAAACGATTAATGAGAAAGAAAATCAGAAGATGAGGGCAAGTTAGCCAACTTTCACGGTATTTAAATTGTCATTGGATAAACATTTGGATGAAAATAGTGAAGTTTAGGTTGGATGGGCTTCAGATTGGTTTCACAGGTCAGTGCAACATCGAGGGCCGAAGGGCCTGTAATGCCTGTAATGATCTATGCTCTATGTTCTAGGACAAAGAGATGACAGATGAATTTGACACATATTTTGCATCGGTCTTTACTAGAGAGGATATAAGTAACAACCGAGAAACAGCTGTAAATCAGGAATTGAAAGGGAGGGAGAAATTCAAGAGAATTATAATTACCATGGAAGTGGTCCTGAGTAAATTATTGGAACTGAGAGCTGACAAGTCCTCTAGTCCTGACAGTTTCATCCTGATATCTTAAAAGATGTAGCTGGTGAGAAATATGATGCATTGGTTTAATTGTTCCAAAATCCATGAGATTTTGGAAAGGGTCCTTTAGATTGAAAAATCACTAACGTAACTCCTTTATTTGAAAAGGGAGAAAGGCAAAAAACAGAAACTTACAGACAAGTGTGCTTAACTATCATTGAGAAAATGTTAGAAGCTATTATTAAAGATGTTATAATAGGCCACTTGGATAAGTTCAAGGTAACCAGGCAAAGCCAAAATGGTTTTTTTCAGAGGGAAATCAAGCTTAACTAATTTATTGAAGCTCTTTGGAGGAGTAACTTGTGCTGTAGATAAAGGAGAACCAGTTGATGTATTGTACTTAAATAAGGTGCTGTTTGAAAGGTTATGGTGGAAACTATGTTAATGGTATAGGTGATGATATATTGGCATGGATAGAAGGTTGGCTGGCTAACAAAGAGTAGGAATAATTAGATCTTTTTCAGGTTGCCAGAATATCACGAGCCCCGTGCATAAAAATCTGTGCTGGGTCTCATCTTTTTACGTGTTATATATATAATTTGAAAAGATTAAGGTGAGTAAGCAGGAGGTGTTATCAATTCTAGAAGGTAGGATGACCCCAATACAATATATCCACTGGTTCTCCTTTATCTACAGCACAAGGATTTTTCCGAGAATTCTCTGGAAAGTTAGGAAGGAGATAGCTGAGCCTTTGGCTTTGATGTTTGAGTCATCATTGTCTACAGGTTTAGTACCAGACGACTGGAGGATTGCAAATATTGTGCCCTTGTTCAAGAAGGACAGTAGAGATAACCCAGGCAATTATAAGCCAGTGAGCCTTACGTCTGTTGTAGGAAAAGTTTTGGAAAGGATTATAAGAGATAAGATTTATAATCATCTAGCAAGCAACACTTTGATAGGAAATAGTCAACATAGATTCGTCAAGGGCAGGTCATGTCTCACAAACCTCTCTGAGTTTTTTTGAGAGGGTTACCAAGCATGTGGATGAGGGTAGGGTAGTTGACGTAGTGTTAATGGACTGCAGCAAAACCCTTGATAAGGTTCCACATGGTAGGCTACTAGAGAAAATGCAGAGGCATGGGATTGAAGGTGATTTAGTAGTTTGGATTAGAAAGTGGCTTTCTGTAAGAAGGCAATGAGTGGTGGAAAATATTCAGCCTGGAGTGCGG
Source organism: Chiloscyllium plagiosum (assembly GCF_004010195.1). Lineage (NCBI taxonomy): Eukaryota > Metazoa > Chordata > Chondrichthyes > Orectolobiformes > Hemiscylliidae > Chiloscyllium > Chiloscyllium plagiosum. Next base: position 38,471,820 of record NC_057730.1, read on the forward strand.
TTACTAATGGTGTGCCATAGGATCTGTTTTGGGACCATTGCTGTTTGTTATTTTTATAAATGACTTGAACACAGGCATAGGTGGATGGGTTAGTAAGTTTGCAAATGATACTGAAGTCAGTGGACTGGTGGACAGTGTGGAAGAAAGTTGCTGGTTGCAGGGAGACTTGGATAAACTGCAGAACTGGGCTGAAAGGTGGCAAATGGAGTTCAATACAGATAAATGTGAAGTGATTGACTTTGGGAAGGATAACAGGAAGGCAGAATACTGGGTCAATAGAAAGTTTCTTGGTAGTGTGGATGTGCAGAGGGATCTCAGTGTCCATGTATGTAGATCCCTGAAAGTTGCCACCATGTTGATCGTGCTGTTAAGAAGGCATACGGTGTGTTAGGTTTTATTGGTAGAGGGATTGAGTTCCGGAGCCATGATGTCATGCTGCAATTATACAAAACACTAGTGCGGCCTCACTTGGAATATTGTGTACAGTTCTGGTTGCCCATTACAGGGAGGATGTGGAAGCATTGGAAAAGATGCAGAGTACCAGGATACTGCCTGGTCTGGAGGGAAGGTTTTATGAGGAAAGGCTGAAGCACTTGGGTCTGTCTGAGTCGGGAATTGAACCCGGGTCTCTGGCGCTGCGAGGCAGCAGTGCTAACCACTGTGCCACCGTGCCGCCCACAAAGATGATCAGAGGATTCGATAGGGTGGACAGTTAGAGTCTTTTTCCTAGGATGATGACATCTGCTTGTATGAGGGAGCATAGCTGCAGATTGAGGGGTGATAGATTTAAGACAGATGTCAGAGGCAGGTTCTTTACTCAGAGAGTGGTAAGGGCATGGAATGGCCTGCCTGCCAATGTAGCTAACTCAGCCACATTAGGGGCATTTAAACAGTCCTTGGATAAGCATATAGATGATAGGGTGTAGGGTGATAGGCTTAGATTAGTTCACAGGTTGGCTCATCATCGAGGGCCGAAGGGCCTGTTCTGCGCTGTATTGTTCTATGTTCTATGTCCAAGCCCAAGATCAAGGACTATTGGGATTGAACCTTCTCACACCTCGTGTGTTGCTTTTCCAGCTAGGATTGATGCATTGGGTCACCTGTAACTCGGTGGGATGGGATCCCAACTACACCCCCAAAGACAAGGCTGTTTCTGAGGTGTTCCTGAATGAGCTTATTGCCCAAAATATGAATCCGTGAGCATGCCAATGGCTATGATAGATATAGTATTTCCCTTATTTTATCTAATTCACAAACCCACATCAAATCCCTGAAATGGCCAGGAAGTGGCCACATACACTTCCCCTTGATGTTGGGGGCAATAGGAGTGGGCAAAGGTATCCTTGCTCTCCTTTTCCTGCACTGCCCTCACCAGACTCACCCCATTATATAGTGTTATTTGCAGATTGCAGAGGCTGGAAGCCCAATGGAAGTTGGCTGTGACTCACATTCTGTTCCTCAGGTGGAGATGTGTGGTTTCCCCATCTTCCCCATTTCTCCCCTTCTACACTACCTAATTTTTTACTGCTCACAATCTCAAAAGTATGAAACTCCTTATGCCTTTTGCTGTTCTTTTTCTCCTGCAGTATCTACACAGTTAAAAACCCAAAGTTTCCTATCACTGCTGTCTGCTTGGCCTCATCTCTTTCCACTTTACCACAATCTTGAAATCTGGTTTCTCAAAGAACAGGAGCTGCTCTTCACTAACATGGTATCAAATTAATGTCTTCAGAATGCCATCATCTGACAATACCATTTCACTTTCTAGGCACAATTCTAGATGAAAAGCTGCTTTTAACTTTTGTTCTTTAGATCAACATTGGCAGATTATTAAGGGAAAATTGGGCTGATTCACTGCCAATGGAACTGCATCTTTTATAGCACCAAGTCTTCTTCCCTATTTCAGAATCCTATTGTCAAAAATTTGGAAAACGTCAGGTCTTTAGGACAGAATTGAAGACCTGCATTGCTAACATTTTGTGTATTCTCATTTATAGATTCATATTGACTAAATCAAATGTAATTCTGCTTTCTCTCCACAGATGCTACCAGATGTGCTGAGTTGCTCCAGCAATTTCTGCTTTAGTTCCAGATCTTCAACATCCACAGCTCTTTCTCTTATTTTTGTGCATTTTGATCATGATTTAATAGCCATAGTTTATTTGTGAGAGCAGGAAGTTCATCAGCAATGCCATGGAAGGCGCAATGGCTCAGTCGTCAGCACTGCTGCCTCACAGTCCGAGGGACCTGGGTTCGATTCCACCCTTAGGCAACTGTGTGGAGTTTGCACATTCTCCCTGTGTCTGTGTGGGTTTCCTTTGGGTGTTCCAGTTTCCTTCCACAGTCCAAAGATGTGCAGGGGGTGGGTCTGGGTGAGATACTCTGTGGAGGGTTGCTGTTGACCTGATGGGCCAAATGGCCAGCTTCCACACTGTAGGGATTCTATGGGTACATTTTTAACCCATTCCCTTTGGGAATGAAGGATGTAACATTGACCATTTTGAACTGCAATGACACTATCTGAATGAGTCAAACAAGAGATTACACATCCTTATCAAGTTTACACACTTACTCATTGGAGAACAGAACATCTTTCCCGTAAAAGGCTGGCCCAATTATACAGACTGGCAGATGATGTCAGTTTAAAGTAGCACAAAATAAAATTGGTTCTGGCTTGCTCAGTAGTTTCTTTTTATTTATTCATTTTGTGGGATGTGAGTGTGGCTGGCTGGGCCAGCATTTATTGTCCGACACTGATTGCCCTTGAGAAGGTGCTGGTGAGCTGCCTTCTTGCACCACTGCAGTCCAGTTGGTGGAGGTTTACTCACACTGCCGCTTGGGAAGGAATTCCAGGATTTTGAACCAGTGACACTGAAGGAACAGCAATATATTTCCACGTCAGGATGGTGAGTGGCTTGGAGGGGAACTTGCAGGTGGTGGTGTCCCCATGTATCTGCAACCCTTGTCCTTCGAGACGGAAGTGGACATGGATTTGAAAGACCCAATTTGTTTATATGGGGCACTAATGCTATGCCATGTAAGTCTTGTCAGGAGCATGTAAGACATCCTGAAGCATGACCTTGAAGAAGACTGGGAATAATTCTAGTCAATATTTTGTCTCAGTCAAAAATCAGAATGTCTAATCATTATCACATCGCTATTAGTCAGAGTTTGTTGAATGCAAATTGGGCTGATATGTTTCTAACATTATCACAGTGACAACACTTCAAAAGGATTGCTCCTAATGCACTTTGAGAGTCTGGTAAAGGGAGCTTTATAGCTGCAAGATTTTCTTTCCTTCACACTTTGGCTTGGGCATCACATATTATGCTCAATCCTTGCAGAAAGAGCTTTGATGTGTGACTGATGACGGTGTGAGTGTTTCCCTGCATATAGGGAAATTTAATGATGTGGAGTCTGGCCCAACCCAATTCCCTAATGGAAATTCACTGAAGTGCTTCCTGTCAATCTTAGGAACAAGGCGACAGGCGTGTGGGCAGGGGTGAGAGTGGAGAAGTTGGTGGGGAACATAGGAAAATATTCTCAAATTGTATCCTACCAAGCTATGTGCAACAAGGCAATATTTAGTACAAAAAGTACAACAACAACTTGTGTTTATATAGTGTCTTTGGTCCACTCATAAACAAAACTTCCTACTGCGCTTCACAGGTGTATTAGAAAGGATGTTCCCTTATGTTAGGCAATCAATCTAGAATGAGGCATCATAGTTTTAGGATAAGGGTAATTGATTTAAAACAGAAATTGGGAGGGATTACTTCTCAGAGGGTGATGAAGCCATGGGATCCACTACCCCAGGGAAGCTGGGACATTGTGTAAGTTTGAGGAGGAGATGCATGGATTTTTAATTTGTGAAGGGTTGACGGGTTCTGGAGAGTGGACAGGAAAATAGAGTTGAGACCAAGATGAGACCAGCCATGATTGTATTAAATGACGGAGCAGGCTTGAGGGGCTGAATGGCTACTCCTGCTCTTAGTTCTTATTGTAAGACAAAAATTTACACTCAAGACGTATTAGGACAAGTTACCAAACTCTTGATCAAAGATGTGGATCCTAAAGGAGTGACATAAAGGAGTAGGGAAATGTGGACAAGCTGAAAACTTTATCAAAGAATTCTGGAATTTTGGGTCTCGGCAACTGAAGGAACAATCACCACAATGGAGTGAAAGGGAATGTCCAGAAGAGGAGGAGTGCAGAGATCATGGAGGATTGTGAAGCTGAGGGACCTCATAGATAGAGAATGAGGGGCTTGGTACTCGAAGGAATTCAACTCAAAACAAGAACTTTAAATCTGAGACATTGCTGGATCAGAAAAAAATGTTAGTCAGAGAGCACTGCATAAGCTAAAACTACTTTCCTAAATTCAAATACTGGTTAATTGATACGTCTTCCAACCTGATAGGTTTTTTTCCAGTCTGATTCTGGTGAGATTCTGGATGATGCAGTTGTGGTGTGTAAGCCTCCTACAGGAGGAATTGAATATCGGTGATGTAAATCTGTGTTTGTCCACAACATTCTGATGACCTCCCAGAACTAGGATGTAGCTCCCAGGATTTATTTGGGTCAAATCAATCTGTCAATCATGCATAATTAAAGAGCTAATGACAATGGATGACTGTTGGTGAGAAAATTAGCATGGTTTTGGAAAGAAGTTGTGCTTTGAACAACATCATCAAGCGCAATGGTCAGTAGGGAAGTGGAGTGGGGATGAGATCAAAACAGAGTTGAGTCTTAGGGAGTAGATAAACCTGGAGAGGATAGAAGGGAATGCAGGAGAGATGAAGGTCAGTGCTAATTGTTATATGTGGGTCTAAGAGGAATGCCAAGCAGCCACAAGGATGATCCATACAGACTTATGGGCAGAGCAACTTAGGATTTTGAAGGAATGAGATCTAACATTCTATCTTCCATCTAGTAAATATTTTCAAACCAACATGTTCAGAGGTGTTATGACACATCACTGGAGTAGTTGGGATTTAAACCCAGGCTTCTTGGTCCTGAGGTAGCAACATTACCACTTCACCACAAGGGTACTGTTCAGACTCTTTGTTACACTGTATATCACATCAATGTAACCTGCAACATGCTGCTGACCCGTGATAAACTATATCTTGTAAACAGCAAGATAAGCAGATCTGAAAGTAGTTTTCCTCAACCACACCAGACTTATGATGAGGAGATACTGGTGTTGGACTGGGGTGGATAAAGTTAAAAAAATCACATGACACCAGGTTATAGTCCAACAGGTTTATCCAAAGGAAGGCTGGGGTTGTAGGGAACGCTTCAGAAATGAGAAGCAAGGAGTTTGGAGACTGACGGTGGAGGGGTGTGGGGGTCTGTTGTTGCTTTACAGGGTAAGGGTGGGACCAACAAAGAGGGATGCATGAATGATCTCTGCACTGGAAATCAGCCCACATAATTTAGGGCTGTTCAGGACACAGTGCAAGTGTCCCTATCTCTGGGGCTGTACATTCAAAGCCATGCTTCTAGGAGCAAGTGTAAAGCTCCTGCTCTCAGATGGGGAGCTGCACTGGAGGGATGCAGATCAATGTGAGTGTAGACCTTGATTCCGGTCAGCCTTTGGAGAGTGTATAATGGCAGAATATAACCTTGGATGTCTTCCTTTCACAGCAATAAGACTTCTCAGAACAATTCTTATTTTAAAACAAATATCTTGCTGCCAGACCCTGCTGCCAGTAGCAAGGAATAGAATACAAGCTGGTGATATATTCGCAATGAGCTGTTATCTGCTTTGCCAACTTCAGTGCCATGTATTGACATGTTGGCATTAATATTAAATGATATTATTCAAATTGCTGGGAACACTTCAAGCCCTTTCGGAAACCTGAAAACAATGGTTTGTAGCAAGCTTGATTCACTTGTACTATCATAAAACCCAGACAATGTAAGTCATTATACTTTATATCTGAGATATGGATGAGATGGTGCAAGGATTGAACATTTGGTTGGGTTATTTCACAATATTAATAGAAGGCCTCTGTCTGAATGACATTTCCAAATTTGTTTCCCTATTCTTTTTGCAGTGGGGTTTTTGCCATAATCTTTGTTGATCAGAAATCTCATTATCTGAATCTACTTTGTGCTTTTCAACTGATTTGTGAGTATTTTCAGATGGCTCCATCTACATTAGGAGTCTTAAAGCTATGGCAGAATTCTTAAGGCATGTTAGTTCAAGTATATTTAAATTTTGTGTCGATATAGTTAACCAGCCAGTTTGGGGTGGCACAGTGGTTAAGAACAGCAACTCTTTAAAGTGTGATAAATAGAAATCGTACTAACGTATGTGAGGATCCAGCACAGCTCAATTCCTTCCTTAGTCACATTGGATGCATGATATGGTTTTGAACATGAGGGTTAGCTAATGCTGCACTTAGTAGCAAGGAGGGTATAGATGCTATTATAAAGGGCCATTGATTGTGCCTCTGTGGTGTCATTAACATTTTAGGAAGGCTTCTGAACTGCTTCCTAAATTGATGTTGCCTTGGATATAATTGCTGGTCTCTTGACCTTTTACATTAGTGATGACCAATGAGATTATTTGGCAGATATTTTAAAAGGTTATTATTTAATAATTAAAGCATTTTAGTTTTGTGAGCGAATAACATTTATTCAGATGTGTATATGATGGTACAATTTTAATCTGAGTGAAGGAACAGGAAATGTTCAAGAATTTATGTATGTAAATCCTTCAGCAGGGCAAATTTAAAAGGCCATTAACAAAATACAAGGGGCCATTGGCTGTAACATTACAGGAAAAGAGAGTACAAGAAGAAGGAAGTTCTGCCACAACCTTATAAATCCACAGAGAATTGCACCCAGTTCTTGGCACGATACTTTAGGAAGGATATTGATGCCCTGGTGAAAATGTGAAGGAGATTTAATAAAATGAATGAGGGACTTCATTTCTGGGAGGTGATCAGAGAATCAAGGAATGTTCTCCTTAAAGAGGAGCTGATTTAATAAATTGTTCAGAATTATAAAGGTTTTTGAGAGCATACATTAGGACAAACTTTCTAAATGCAGGAAGATTAGTAACCAAAAGAGAATGGTTTAAGGTATCTGGCAAAAGAAACAGTCATGAGATGGGAACATTTTTTTCCCACAACAAACTTTTAAGATTAAAACTAAATTACTTTGAAAAGGCAGTAGATATTGTCTGTCTGTGGATCTGAAAGGGTTAATAGTTGATTGAGTGCAGTAAGCACCACTCACGTGGTGACGTCTCAGGGACTTGGTGAAAGTGAAGTAGGAGTCTGTAATAGATAGATCTGTGGTTAATCTGCTCCTAATAATCTCTGCAGCAATGCACATGATATTCATGTAATCTGCAAATAATTGCAGGAACGCAATTAACTTCACTCTGTGTAGTTCAACAATACTCCTTGATTTAGACATGTTCAGTGGCTATCCACATCCATTCTGGATCACTTTGGGCCTGAAGTAACCCACATTATACATGGTGAGCAATAATGAGGCATAAACAGACAGCCCCTGTCACATCTTAACGATCATCACTATTTTTTAAAGGGTGCCAACTAATAACAAATAGACTTCAAGCCTTCAACAGTCAAAAAAAAAGAGTAAAATAGCTTGCAATTGAAGGAGATGTTTTCAAAACAAACAGATACTGCTGATGACAGTGAATCCCATAACCCTCCTGGCAGCATTGAACGCAAGTCAAACTTCAGAAAATGGGCGTAAAAAGCATATCAGGCCTGGTAGAAGAGGTACAAGAACAGAAGAAGCTCCACGGTAGAGGTACAGGTTATATTGCGAGGCAGTGGCCTGTAGAAGCAGCCACAAGTCAGTATTGCCACAGAGAACTGACCTGACATTGAGAATTGGGTTAAAAATCAAGTTGAAACTTAAACCGGATGTGGCTGCCACAGCACACAGATGCCACAAGGCCAGGCTGAGAAATAAAATTAGGAGAGGGTCTAAGGGGAATGTATATATTCCAGGTGTGGGAGAGCTCGAGAAATTGATAATCAAGCCACTTTAAGTAAATAAGCTTTAGGTGTTTTAAGGAATGCAATTCTGGTCTAATAAACAAATATTTTGGACAACAAGAAACAAAAACCCATATGCCCAGGGAAAATAAATCCAATCATTAATTTTAAAAAGTGATACTTAAGAAGTGAATGAGTTACTTTATGCAGTGTGCAAAGAATCCCAGCAAAATTATCTACAACCACGGATATTGTGGTATTCATATTGAATATGATGAATGGAGGCAACATTTCCAGTGTAAGTATGAATTGTGTACATCAAGTTTGATGATATACTTACAACGCCTGTGTGGATCGCTTTAATATTATCACATAATTTTATTTCATGGAGTGAATTCTTATGTGTCACAATTTAAATTGGTAGCCCTTTAAAAACAGGAAAAGCATGCATCTCAAAGCACCAATCACATCTCCAGGGCATCCCAAATTAATTTAGTAATGTCAAAGTGTTTCTGGAATGTAGTCACTATTATGATGTAGGAATCACAGAAAACTAATTACAGACTGGAGCATCACACAAGCAATAAGAGAAATGATCAGTTAATTTTTTCTTGATAATCATAGAGTCATAGAGATGTACAACACAGAAACAGACCCTTTGGTCCAACTCATCCAGGCTGACCAGATATCCCAACCCAATCTAGTCCCACCTGCCAGCACCCGGCCCATATCCCTCCAAACCCTTCCTATTCATATACCCATCCAAATGCCCC
>NC_057730.1:38480639-38492807 GCF_004010195.1 Chiloscyllium plagiosum
AACTCCTGTACTCAATACTCTGATCAATAATGGAAACCATACCAAATGCCTTCTTCACTATTTTATCTACCTGCGACTCCACTTTCAAGGAGCTAGGAACCTGCACTCCAAGGTCTCTTTGTTCAGCAACACTCCCTAGGACCTGACCATTAAGTGTATAAGTCCTGATAAGATTTGCTTTCCCAAAATGCAGCACCTTGCATTTATCTAAATTAAACTCCATCTGCCACTTCTCAGCCCATTGGCCCATCTGATCAAGATCCCATTGTAATTGGAGATAACCTTCTTCACTGTCCACTACACCTCCAATTTTGGTGTCATCTGCAAACTTACTAACTACAGTATACCTTTTTTGCTCACATGCAAATCATTGATATAAATGCCAAATATTGGTTCAGTGATAAATATTGGTCAGGAGACTATGTGAACTCTTCTGTTTTTTTCTTCGAATGGTGCTGCTCACACATGGGTCTGGAGATTTTGAAGTTGTTGGGGTTTTGATTCCAGTTTAATCGCAGTACTGGGTCCACTCTCTGAAAATATGACCCCAGCATGTTCTCATCGAAACAATCCTGGAAAAGCTGTGTGGTGCTAAAGGTGCATATTAGACTCCTGGCAATACAAGCAAGCCAGCGACAGAATGTATTAGAAGCTGGCCGCTGGAAATGCTGTTCTTTAGATAAAGTCTAAGGTATCTGCTCATGGTTCAGGATGTTGCACTAAATAAACTACCAATGTTGTAATCTATATTTGGAATCCAAATGCATTCAATGCTGTTTGTTGCATAGCAGCTTGAGTGTTTTATGCTAGAACTCTTCTTGAACACTATATAACTGACATATTTTATTCAACACCGGCTGTTGTACCAAAGATTTGGGAATTTAACTGTTTCTCAAGAGTTTCCAATCAGCAAGTTCCTGTTCTTTGACAAATCACCAGAGAAGGTACCCCTCCACCCCAATGCAGAAGAATAGTCCAATCTCAGCTGTGAAGTTGCTATTGGCTGGTGAAAATTGGGATTACAAGGAGGGTTGCTATATTAGCACCTTCCCATCCTCAGCTGGGGTATGGCATGGATAGAGAATTGAGGAAATGGGAAGAGAAATTAATTCATTTGCATTAACCGTTTGGATCTTTATAGATGTCTTGAATTGAACTATAAAGAAAGGTTGGATAGGCTGGGACTTTTTTCACTGGAGTGTGGGATGTTGAGAGATGACCTTACAGAAGTATATAAAACCATGAGGGGTATAGATAGGTTTAATGGTAGGTGTCTCTGCCCCAGGATGGGGGATTTCTAGACTCGGGGGCACATTATTAAGGTGAAAAGAGAGATATGAGGGGCAATGTTTTTACATAGACGGTGATTTGCATGTGCAATGAACTTCCTGAGGAAGTGGTGGCTGTGGGCACAATTACATTTAAAAGATATTTCGATAAGTACAAGAATAGGAAAGGTTTAGAGGGATATCGGCCAGGAGCAGGCAAGTGGGTCTAGTTTAGTTTGGGATGATGTTTGGCATGGACTGGTTGGACCTGGGGGGAGGCCAGTTGTTTGGTAAAGCCTACAGTTCAGGCTGCAGTACTGATCATACCACAGGGAGATGAGGGAAAATAGTGTGATCTGGCACAAACTGCATTGGCATGGACTATTCTACATGACCCTATGACTCTAAAAGGACGTCATGGAGGAGAAGCTGAAGCTAGATCGCAAATAGTAGAGAGCGCCCACTTTTTTTAAACAACAGCAAAGGTGAAGGAAAACAAACAAGAAGATTTGCAGTTGTTTCTGGGAATAAACAGGGACCATTTGGCTTTTAAGCAGCAACAAATTTCCAGTCAAGGAGTAACCACTGCACCTCGCTCTCACGTCTTTTGGATCTGGCTGACAATCTAGTCCTGTCTGGTTTGTTGCTGCTGATCTTGCAGTGATGTATCACAGTGAGGGTGGTGCTCCTATAGCACAATGCTCTCACCACCCACCCACCTGCCAAGACTGCTAACTCTTCATGCTCCATCTTCAACCCCCTGCTTCCCTGCTGCCGTTGTACAGAGCCAGAGGGTAGCCTGTGACTCTCATCAGTCATCCTTGTAAGGCATCGAGCCCTTGAAGTGAAGGAGGAACCTGAGAACTCTCTGGGCGGTAGGCAGCTACTGGGGAACCTGCTGCCGGTCTCTAGATTGTGGTATTGATGATCGCGGATGACTTGTACATTGATTGAATGGAAAGCTCTTCTACTGATGGAATGGCCCTCTCAACACAATGTTTGTGCGCAGTCTGCAGAGCGCTGTACCTGGGGAAAGCCAGTTGTGTTGGTAAAGCCTACAATTCAGGCTGCAGTACTGATCATACCACAGGGAGACAAGGGAAAATGGTGAGATCTGGCACAAACTGCATTGCCAATAATCTTGATATACTTGTAAGTTACGAATATGAGATCTCACACAGATCTCCAATGAAATGGATGGCAAGGTGGCTCAGTGATTAGCGCTGCTACCTCACAGCGGCGGGGCCCAGGTTTGATTCCAGTCTTGGGTGGCTGTCTGTTTCCTCCCACAGTCCAAAGATGTGCAGGCTAGGTGGATTAGCCTTGGTAAAAACACTATGCCACATTACAGGGATGGGTGTGAGGGTCTGGTTGGGATGTTGTTTGGAGGGTCGGTGTGGATCCAATGGGTTGAATGGTTTGATTCCACGTGGTAGGGACTTTATGAATCCTTGCAATCCATAATAATTTTGCATAGCTGTTACCATGACAGCCACTGGGATGGGATGGGGTGGCTAATCAATCCCTCCAGGACACCAAGTCCTCCTCCACTAGGCGTCATGTGTACTATGGTGATGTCCAGGATATCCTCAGTCTGCGGTGATAATATGCCTCATTCATCTGGTCTCCTGTATGTCCTCCACATCTTGAGGGGGAGCTGCAGCTGTGGCCTCTTCATGCAGAGGCTGTTCAGCAGTGGCTGGAGGTTGCTGCTGGTCCTGGGCTTGCTGCTGCATCTGTTGCTCCCTGTTTCTCTATGGCTTGGTGACACTGTAGCAACAGTGATGGTAACCCTGCTGTGGCTGGATCCAGTAGTCATGGTTCCAATGAACCTGGGTGGGGAATATCAGCACCAGAACGCTGAACAGTCCACATTTGAGCCATACACAGATGACATCTCAGCACAATCCTCAATGCAATGAGGCACTGAGGACTCAACAAGAAGGGCCAGAGGATGCCTCTGCATGGACAATTGGCATAGAGGACCTTATTCCAAAGACAAGCCATGCTGCCATGCAATAACATGACTGAAATCATGTCCCGCACATTCCCACGCCCTCCTACATCACCCAGGCAAGGCAGCATTGCAGATAGAAACCTGCAGGTAAACACTTACAACTGAATACAAGAAGAATTCAGCCACATGCCTTTGTGCAGCCTATGATACCTTGGACTGTCTTTGTGCATTGTGACCCAACAGGTAACACATTTAAAGATTGCATGTGATTAAGTCTGCTTCACAGAGATGACCATGATCAATCTGTGATGACCATGATCAATCCTTGATGATCATGATCAATCTGTAATGACCAATGACATGGTCAAGGTTACCTGCGGGCAGAATTTGTATCACACACAGTTGGACACCACATGAATTAAACATCCAGGGTGCTATGTTTGCCGATGTCTTCATCCTGTACTATGTAAGTGCCTGATTAATGCAATTCTCCCTTGAATCTGTCTGGGGTCTTTTAGCTCCAGGACTTTCTCTCAAATGCAGCCCAGACTAATAATTTGCATTTCTCCTGGTATTAGGAGCTTTCTATGAATTGAGATTATGTAAATTCAAAATGCAAATACTCTTGGGCATTGGACAGCAGCTCTAAACTGTTCCAAATTGGTGCCAGATGACAGCATTGCGTGGACCACATATGATAGATTTCGAAATAGATAGAGAAACGCTGTAGAGAGCACTATTCTGCAGGTTGGGTCTGAGACACAGGGAGACAGTAGAGGAAACTCAAATCTACTTCTCACTAAACAGGTTGTCATGGAGTGCCTGCTTCTGCCACTGCTTCCTAACGTAGATGAGAGCTCCACTGTTCAGTGCCATTCCATAAGTAAAAGATTACCAGATGGACATAAAGAATGACAGACTCCAATTTTGTAAAACATCAGTAGGGTTGAAGAAGATTCCTCAAAGATTCTTTTGATTCCATTAAACTTCAAGACATTTAGCTGAACATCATTTGAAAGTGCTGTGACTGTTAGGATTCAGCGTTACGGCGGTGGCTAGGGATTTTCATCATTCCAGGCTTTTAACTTGGCTGAAGTCAACAACAGTCTAAAAATAACTCATGACCGATAACTCCCCTGAAAGCAAGTCTTTCTCAAATGGTCTTCTATGTATGGCTACAGTGAAAAAGGGACAATATGGGGGAGTAGGGAATAGGTTGTAGAGTTTAATTAAAAGAGACCAACTTGCATTTATATAGCACCATACAAGACTATTGGTATATAGCCAATAAGTTACTGTTTTGATGCAGGAGATACGGTGGTCAATATGGACGATGGAATGCCCCACAAACAGTGATTTGTTAAACTGCTATTGGAATTTTATCAACAGAGAGATCAATATTGACATGACACCAGGCTGAACATTATTACCTAAATGTTTTACAAAATGGCGCAGCCAGTGGCTGCCAAGTTAATTTTGTTTTGGTTTTCAGATCCAAATTATTTTGATGATTTCAATATTGAGAATGTTCGCAGTTTTATACTTCCCATGTAATCTGTAAATTGATAATAGAGTAATATGGTTAAGCTAATGTATTTCCTTGTTGCTTTAAGAAATGTAAAAGTTTCAATGTCACAACCATTTTGGCTCTCTCAAGCACTTTGTGTTGAAATGCACTGTACTCTATAGCTTACTGTTTCCATTATAGGATCCAACTGTTTCTCAAACGAGTCCGATGTTCTGGCCTCATCCATTCTTCCTGCCAACCTGTTCCATCTGTTGTCACCTTCTATGTAAAGAAATAGCTCATGACGCCTCACTTAAATTTGCTCTCACAATATATTTACAGCACAGAAACAAGCCACCGAACCCAACCGGTATATACCAGTGTTATTGCTTGAAACGAACCTCATCCTGCATTTCTTTATTTCACCCTAATACCACAATCCCCTATTCCTTTCTTGTTTATCTACTTTTCTCCCTTCCCCATAAATATATCAATGCTGTTTCCTCACTGTAGTCTGTTCCACATTCTAACCACTCCCTGAGCTTGTTCTGTCCTGTTTTTGCTGCACTGCTCTATGTGAGTATAGTTTTGAGATTGAAATTCTGAGTCTTATAAATATTTTTCACAAACTTCACTGTCCTTCAGACATCTTTTTCTGAGCATTAACAATTCTAAATTATTTTTCTTTGTCCCAGTTCCTGAACAGCAACCAAATTTGTTGAACGCTTCTGGCATTGCTTCAGTTTTCTTTAAGCTATTCCGATTTGAATATTCTGTGTAAATCCTCACCGGAACAAATATATAATCTCAGTTGACTCCCTCAGATTTGAAGAAGGCTAATCTGATTATGTAATTTAGGATCTTTCATGTGCTCCTTTGTGGTCCCTGTCTCTGTTTAGATTTCATGAGTGGCATGCAGACTTACGTCTTTAATGATCAGTCAAACCTTAATTCTGATCAGAATTCCCCATGTTTGTAACTTCCTCCATCTGTAAAATCCACCATGATATTTAATCTCCTCGATTCTGAACTCTTCTGCATTCTCACTCTCCATTCCTCATCACTACCCATTGCTATGCCCTCAATTTTGGAATTCTCCCCCTCAAACTTTCAGCTTTCCTGCCTTCCTCTCTACCTCTAATAAGCTCCTTGAAATCCATTTCTTTGCTTTAGCTTGTCCTAGTGTCTCGTCATGAGGATTAGTGTCAAATTATGACTGATAATACTCCAGTGTACTTGCCTTGGAGCATTTCTATTATATTAATAGCTCTATGTAAATATAAGTTCTATGCTGCTCATATACAGTACATGCCTGATATTTTTACTTTTAGTTTCAAGTACTATCTGAACTGCATTTGTTGTTAATCATCACAAGATGTTAATCCTATTGAATGTTGCTGAAATATCCTGACTGATTCCTCTGTGTCTATGCGTCCATTAGCTTGGTATGATCCTTAGATTTGACTACTTTTCTTTGAGATTATGATTTCAAATAGTTTGTGTTTGCCTGGGACAAGATGACTCTCAGTACTGTCTCCCCCCACCATTAGCTGTCCAATCTGTGCATCCTTCATTGTGATCTGATTCCTCTTCATCAACCAGCTTCTTTAGTTCCTCCCTTTATCTGCTCCGAAACCAAGATCTGGTGTTGAATTTTCTACCACACCACGGCATTTTGGAAATTCATCAGAAGTCTGAATGACCACCAAATGTTTGCCAATGTTCCAACGGTGGTGTTGAACAAGCCAGGAGGAGATTCATCCACTTCCTTCCCCATTGACACGGTGCCAGTGCCGAGCAATCTCTGTCTTAATTCAATTAACGCTATTGGAACAAACAGTTGCCTTACCTTTTGATTGTTTCGCATTCATTCAAACTATCACCTCCTTGACATGCACAGCCAACGGAGTTGGCCAAACGCAATCAATTCCTTCATATTCGCTTGCATTTCTTGGATTTTTTTTTGTCTATTTCGTTGATGATTATTGGTTTCAGTAATCCTTCAGTCTGTGGCCCATCATTACTATTTCCTATTCTGAAATTAATGTTTTTACCTTATATACTCGAGTTATAGTCGATCTCATGTAAAAGTCGATCCCCTACGTTTGGCCAAAAAATCTGGAATTTTCCATATGCCTCATGTAAAGGTCGACTCTACTTCTTCACAGATAGAAGATCAACATTTATGAGTCAATGTGCCAGCTGTCACACTCTGCTCCAGTTTTCCAGACTGCTGGTTATTCCACTCTGCTCCGAGGCTTCCAGTCTGC
Organism: Chiloscyllium plagiosum; assembly: GCF_004010195.1. Lineage (NCBI taxonomy): Eukaryota > Metazoa > Chordata > Chondrichthyes > Orectolobiformes > Hemiscylliidae > Chiloscyllium > Chiloscyllium plagiosum. The sequence goes on from NC_057730.1 coordinate 38,487,642, forward strand.
TGGCTGTTGCACTCCACTCCACTCCACTCTGGGTTGTCAGAATTAACTGTAATTCTTTTTTTCCCTTTATTCATTTAGAGACCAATTGGACTTCTGCTAATGATACAGTATGAATTTTGACAGGCATGAATTTCAGGCCCTGAAAAGTAGTATCCATGTAATAGTTGACCCCATAAATGTAACGTTTAAAAGTAGTCCAAAAAAATTTGACTATCACTCGACTATATACGGTATTTCTAGTTTGATTTCACATACCTCCCTCTTTGTCTCTCTACCTTGACGCATCAATTGTCTGCTTTGGGGAATGGATTGTGTTGGTTTTCTATCTCTGTCTTAGTGAAAAGTACACATATATAGGTTTCATGCTGGATTGTGTCTGTCTTTCTCCAAGAACTGGTCTAAATAGGCAAAGTCTTTTCCCTGGGGTTAGGGAGTCCAGAACTAGAAGGCATAGGATTAGGGTGAGAGGGGAAAGATATAAAAGAGACCTAAGGGGCAACCTTTTCATGCAGAGGGTGGTATGTGCATGGAATGAGCTGCCAGAGGAAGTGGTGGAGGCTGGTACAATTGCAGCACTTAAGAAGCATTTGGATGGGTATATGAATAGGAAGGGTTTGGAGGGATATGGGTCAGGTGCTGGCAGGTGGGACTAGATTGGCTTGGGATAGCTGATTGGCATGGACAGGTTGGACCGAAGGGTCTGTTTCCATGCTGTACATCTCTATGACTCTAAGTGGTGATTAGCCATTCCTTTATCATGTATCCATCCAATTCTCACAAGACGTTAAGCTCCCAGTTACTTTACTTGCGTAAATAATATTGATAGTATTTGCTGGTGTTAGACTTTATATCTACTGCTTTGTGCTGCTTCACTCTTCTTGTGGAGTAACTAATCTCTTTCACGTGGGTTTCCTCCAGGTGCTCCGGTTTCCTCCCACAGTCTAAAGATGTGCAGGGCCAGGTGAATTGGCCATACTAAATTGCCCGTAGTGTTAGGTAAGGGGTAAATGTAGGGGTATGGGTGGGTTCGCTTCGGCGGGTCGGTGTGGACTTGTTGGGCCAAAGGGCCTGTTTCCACACTGTAATGTAATCGAAACTTGCTCTTGTATTCAGACTAATGGCCATTCTGTGCCTCTCCCCCTACAAGAATTGTTTTCTCCTTCCAAACTTACTTTTAGATTTTCATATAGCTTTCTCATTACTTTAATACTTCAACAAAAGGTGTGGCTACTTACCAATGAGTCTAGATGGAACGTTCTCTAAACAGTTGTCACAATTCCGGAAGTCCAATACATCCTTCCATGGGATAGACGGATATATTAATGGCTGCTAAATTTCAACTGTCAAGGGAACCTACATTAAATATAGGTTGTGATCCTATTAAGATCTTAGCTTGAAATTAAACCTCATGATCCTGTGTTCGATCAAGCCACCTGTTTCCTGAAAGTTATAAAAGAGCCATCTGGAAGAGACTAGGATGATATGCCCTGTGTTCCTCTGATTGGATTTTTATAACACCGGTTGCACTGACAGCATGAATTTGTCACTCTGATGTCAGATTGTGTCTAGCAATCATTCCAAACATATGCTTAAAATGACTAAAAGCTATAGGTTGACTATACTGTACTTTAACATGCAATATTCACCGGCAAATAGTTATGTTGATTATCTTGGGCTTGAGTAACACAGTGAGCACCTACTGACTTGGTCTGAATGTTTCTTCAGCATATTTGTGGCCAGAGTTCATTCCTTGCATTCCTTGTTCACTTTAGCTGTGAGTTTCTTTCTGCTCCTTTGGTTGTATCAATGTAGAGTATCGAACAGCCAATATGAGCAATTATCCTGACCTTTGAGATGATGAAATGAAAACCGAGCAGTAGGAAGTGTAAATATGTTCTAACATTAATTTGTGCTCTTATCCATTCCAACTCTTACTTAACATACCACGATACACTCCTGCTGGTACTATTTTGTTTGGACTCTGGCCCAGTTTGAGAAGGAATTCTTTTTTACACTGTGCCTATACCACGCTTCTCTACTTTGAGTTACTCTACATGAGCAGGCATTAACCTCTTTTTTGGCCATTTTACATGGATATGCCCCAGTTAGTAGTGGGGAAATTAAACCACTAGTTTCTACTGTTGGGCATAGTTTATAACTCGACTTTTTGTGACCAATACTGTTTCAGCTTCTCTTATTGCATATCATTACAGAGCCAGAGAAGATGCCACCAACAGATATTTTTTGAGATGGGGAATTCATGTTTTAGAAACACAATGAATGTTGTCGAATCAATTGGAGATCTTCTCTAGTAACCAAACCTCACTGATCCTACCACTTGAATGTGCCTAGGATTGCCAGTGCTTTGATAATACTGGAGTTACTCTATTGGAGCATGGTACTGAGAGCAGCTGGTACGCTGGCAGGAAAATTCTCTGCTCTATCAAAGGCAGCAGGAGGAGCATAACACTGAAGTAAGCTAATGGTTTCCTAGCCAACCTTCCACCTTTCAACCTTCTTCACTTAAAATTCTGTCCAAATTAAGAAAATGTCCTGAAACTGCAGCACTCATTGCAATTGCTGATGTACACTGGCCCCACATTTCAGTAAACTTCTTACTCTAGCTTTCAAATCTCTCCATGTCCTCTCCTACAGCCCACTTGCTCCCCCCCTCTATAGCCTCTTTCAGTCCGTAATCTTTACACTCCTCTGTTTCGGAATTCTTGTACATCCCAGGTTTTGGTGGCATCAAAGCTATCAATTGCCTGGGTCTTAAGTTCTGGCATTTGCTCATTAAACTTAACTACTCCTTGACCTCTCATGCCTTCCTTAAAATACTCCTTCAGCTATCTCTTTAATCTAGTCTGTCTTAATTCACTCTCACATGTCTTGGTGACAAATTTGGTTTGACACCCTTCTTATAAAACCTGTGGAATATTTTGTGACAATGAAGGTGCTTTGTAAATACTGTTGTCACTTTGGGCAAATATGTAATCTTTCATTTTGTTTAAGTGCAGAAGTCACTCTGAATAAACAGCAAATGAAAAGAGCTGAAATTTTGGATGTTTCTAAACTCCACCTTAAATCAGATTGACTCATACTTTGAACTTCGTTTGGAACTGAACTGCATTCAGGTTTACTTCTCATAATTTGAAGATTGACTTTGAATTCAAATGGGATTTCCAAAATTGATAAGCATGCAAGACTGCCTGACAATGGAGAAAAGATCCACCTTTTATTTTGCGATGTTTCTATAACTAGGCGATATGTGGGAAATCAAAGGTCAAGAAACTACAATCAGAATGACATTTATCTCAGTCCTTCTGGAAGTTTGTTTGCTATTTCTGACAAAACATCTAATAGAGACCTGGATCGTGCCTCCAATATTAAATGGGATGGACATTGCTGCAGTTTCCCAGTTAGCTCCCAATGGAAACCCCTGGCTTTCATAATATTCATGTGTGAACTGTTTCCTTTGCAAAATCAATCTAAAATCAAGCCATTCTTTGACTGAAACGGAGCTTATAGGACTCCAGCTATAAAGCAAATATCCCATTCTCCACACTTACCTTTGGCTAGTTTTGCACAAATCAACAGTGAAATGTAAATTGCTGCATACGAAAACCTGTTCAATCCTCATGTAATTGGGTTACAGATGAATGGAACGCTACAGATGCCTTTCTCTTCCACCTCAAGCACTGTGCCCCCGATCCCAAAACCTCCCATCACCAGTAACTCCCAGCCTCTTTTCTCAAAGAGTCTCTATGTATGGAAGCTATGACACCTTGCTAACGTAGATCCTATAAATTAGTTGATAGACTGAATGGGAGTAGGTTATATGGTGTTGAGGAGTTGAATGTTCCTTTAGTTTTGAATCCAATTCAATCCTCACACATTCTCCCTTTCAGCAGTGGCTGTTGGATGGTGGGAATCCTGGCTGACATTTATTTTCCTTCCTTACCCAAGTAGTTGTTAATTCATGCTGATCCAGACTAACTCTCTCAGTGCTGTACTAAGGGCAGTACAATGCTGTTGGAGGTGTTGTATTTTAGAGGAGATGTTAGTCCAAGTCCTGCTTTTACCTGTCAGGTGTCTGGTTAAAGGGAATAATAGGAGATTTTTTGTTCACTAATAAGGCAAGGGCATACACTAAAGCTATTAATTGAAAATTGAAGGGAATATTTGAAAAATATCTTAAGTTAGATGGGAGTTAAATTGTATAATTCTGTTTCAGAAGACATTCTTGATGTAAAGGGCTACCATTTTATTGAACAGAAAATTAATTTCTTGAGAAGAGGAAGATAGAATTGCAGGAAAGTCCAATTCTGAAGGAGGCCATTTGGCCCAAGGTACCTATGCAGGTTCTTTGAAAGAGTACTGATGCTGAATTCGGATCCCCACTTTTTGTTCATTATCCTGTAGGTTCCTCATTCTGAAGTACCAGTCCACGTCCCCTTTAAAATTCCTCAAGTGTTTCAGATTCTGAAAACTAAGTAAAAAAAAAATCATCACCTCTCGTGACCTGTGAAGGGAAACACTTCATTAATGTTCGAGGTCAGTGACATTTTGTCAGAACTGGTGAAGGGTCACAGAGTGAAATTATAACTTTTTTTCTGTCCGCAAAATGCTGCCAGACCTGGCCACTGCCTTTATGTGTTGTACTGTCCAATGGTTTCAGGGAAAAAGTAAACAATCTCTTCAACCAGGCGTTTTGGTCATAGTTCCTAATCTCCCTGCTTGCCTTGGAATGGATTCCATATTCCTTTAAGCTTTTGCGAAAGACCATAACTATTGTTCCTGCTAACAACACTATGCTGTTTCTGGTTGGTTTAGAGCAATTTACCTTTGTTGCTTAGATTCTGATTACATGTCTCATATGTAGATTTGGTCTGACTTTCCACTGCTCTAGGCTAGAACTGTTCTAGTCAGAATTTAAATGAGGTTTAAGACTTGAAATGCCTGAAGGCCAGTGACTGTGAAATTCACAACTAATCTTGGAGGGACTGTTGGGCGAAGTTCACAGCACAGAATCAGATAAGTTAATTGTTGTTTTAAGTCTGTCCAAGAGAAAGGCTGCAGTAGTGAGTATAGTGGATTCTTTCTTGATTATATGTTTTTGGAGATAAGTCTCTTGAATAAACTTAAAATATAAGCCATAGCTATTAA
>NC_057730.1:38493452-38544533 GCF_004010195.1 Chiloscyllium plagiosum
AGCAATGAGGAATTTGCAACAGCAACAGTATGTGATGGATGGCAGTTATAGGAAGGGTGGGGGGGGGGATGTCTCAGATACAGATACAGATACAGGAAGGGTGAGTGAGGTCACCACCTCGGGCAGGAGTCTTTTGTGGATATACCCATTTCAAACAGGTATGCTGTTTAGGAAAATGTAGGGGGTGATGGATTCTCAGGGGAATGTAGCACAAACAACCAAGTTTCTGGTATTGAGACTGGCTCTAATGCAACAATTGGTAAGTCGGCTTCCAAGAGATCAATTGTGTTAGGGGATTCTGTAGTCTGAGGTACAGACAGAGGTTTCTGTGGCCAGCAGAGAAAAAGCAGAATGGTGTGTTGTTTTCCTGGTGCCAGGATCAAGGATGTCTCAGAGAGGGTGCAGAATGTTCTCACGGGGGAGAGGGGCCAGCAGGAGGTCATGGTCCACATTGGAACCAATAACATTGGAAGAGAAAAGGTTGAGACTCTGAAGGGAGATTATAGAGTTAGGCAGAAATTTAAAAAGGAGGTCCTCAAGGATTACTGGATTACTCCCAGTGCTACGAGCTAGTGAGGGCAGGAATAGGAGGATAGAGCAGATGAATGCTAGAGCAGATGAATGCATGGCTGAGGAGCTGGTGTATGGGAGAAGGATTCACATTTTTGGATCAAAGGAATCTCTTTTGGGGTAGAAGTGACCTGTACAAGAAGGACAGCTTGCACCTAAATTGGAAGGGGAATAATATACTGGCAGGGAAATTTGCTAGAACTGCTTGGGGGGAGATAGTGAGGAAAGAGATCAATCAGAGACTGGTACAGCTGAGAACAGACGTGAGTCAAACAGTCAGGGCAGGCAGGGACAAGATAGGACTAATAAGTTAAACTGCATTTATTTCAATGCAAGAGGCCTAACAGGGAAGGCAGATGAACTCAGAGCATGGTTAGGAACATGGGACTGGGAGATCATAGCAATCACGGAAACATGGTTCAGGGATGGGCAGGACTGGCAGCTTAATGTTCCAGGATACAAATGCTATGGGAAGGATAGAAAGGGAGGCAAGAGAGGAGGGGGAGTGGCATTTTTGGTAAGGGATAGCATTACAGCTGTGCTGAGGGAGGATATTCCCAGAAATACATCCAGGGAAGTTATTTGGGTGGAACTGAGAAATAAGAAAGGGATGATAACCTTATTGGGATTGTATTATAGACCCCCCAATTTGTTTTCAAATAGTGATGGAAAAGGATAGACCAGATCTAAAAGTTGAAGTTCTAAATTGGAGAAAGGCCAATTTTGACGGGATTAGGCAAGAACTTTCGAACGCTGATTTGAGGCAGATGTTTGCAGGTAAAGGGACGGCTGGAAAATGGGAAGCCTTCAGAAATGAGATAACAAGAATCCAGAGAAAGTATATTCCTGTCAGGTTGAAAGGGAAGGCTGGTAGGTATAGGGAATGCTGGATGACTAAAGAAATTGAGGGTTTGGTTAAGAAAAAGAAGGAAGCATATGTCAGGTATAGACAGGATAGATCGAGTGAATCTTTAGAAGAGTATAAAGAAAATAGGAGTATACTTAAGAGGGAAATCAGGAGGGCAAAAAGGGGACATGAGATAGCTTTGGCAAATAGAATTAAGGAGAATCCAAAGGGTTTTTACAAATATATGAAGGACAATGGGTAACTAGGGAGAGAATAGGGCCCCTCAAAATCAGCAAGGCAGCCTTTGTGTGGAGCCACAGAAAATGGGGGAGATACTAAATGAATATTTTGCATCAGTATTTACTGTGGAAAAGGATATGGAATATATAGACTGTAGGGAAATAGTTGGTGACCTGATCAGGTATACCCGAGAACTCTGTGGGAAGCAAGAGAAGTGATTGCTGGGCCTCTTGCTGAGATAGTTGTATCATCGATAGTCACAGGTGAGGTGCTGGAAGACTAGAGGTTGGCTAACGTGGTGCCACTGTTTAAGAAGAGCGGTAAAGACAAGCCAGGGAACTATAGCCCGGTGAACCTGACCTCGGTGGTGGGCAAGTTGTTGGAGGGAATCCTGAGGGACAGGATGTACATGTATTTGGAAAGGCAAGGAATGATTCAGGATAGTCAACATGGCTTTGTGTATGGGAAATCATGTCTCATAAACTTGATTGAGTTTTTTGAAGAAGTATTAAAGAAGATTGATGAGGACAGAGCAGTAGATGTGATCTATATGGACTTCAGTAAGGCATTCGACAAGGTTCCCCATGGGAGACTGATTAGCAAGGTTAGATCTCACGGAATACAGGGAGAACTAGCCATTTGGATACAAAACTGGCTCAAAAGTAGAAGACAAAGGGTGGTGGTGGTGGGTTGTTTTTCAGACTGGAGGCCTGTGACCAGTGGAGTGCCACAAGGATCGGTGCTGGGCCCTCTACTTTTTGTCATCTACATAAATGATTTGGATACGAACATAAGAGGTACAGTTAGTAAGTTTGCAGATGACACCAAAATTGGAGGTGTAGTGGACAGCGAAGAGGGTTACCTCAGATTACAACAGGATCTGGACCAGATGGGCCAATGGGCTGAGAAGTGGCAGATGGAGAGTGAAGAAGGCGTTTGGTATGCTTTCCTTTATTGGTCAGAGTATTGTGTACAGGAGTTGGGAGGTCATGTTGCAGCTGTACAGGACATTAGTTAGGTCACTGTTGGAATATTGTGTGCAATTCTGGTCTCCTTCCTATTGGAAAGATGTTGTGAAACTTGAAAGGGTTCAGAAAAGATTTACAAGGACGTTGCCAGGATTGGAGGATCTGAGCAAAGGGAGAGGCTGAACAGCTGGGGCTGTTTTCCCTGGAGGGTTGGAGGCTGAGGGGTGACCTTATAGAGATTTACAACATTATGAGGGGCATGGATAGGATAAATAGACAAAGTCTTTTCCCTGGGGTTGGGGAGTCTGGAACTAGAGGGCATAGGTTTAGGGTGAGAGGGGAAAGATATAAAAGAGACCTAAGGGGCAACTTTTTCATGCAGAGGGTGGTACCTGTATGGAATGAGCTGCCAGAGGAAGTGGTGGAGGCTGGTACATTGCAACATTTAAGAGGCATTTGGATGGGTATATGAATAGGAAGGGTTTGGAGGGATATGGGCCGGGCGCTGGCAGGTGGGACTAGATTGGGTTAGAATATCTGGTCGGCATGGACTCCAAGGTCTCTTTGTTCAGCAACACTCCCAAGGACCTTACCATTAAGTGTATAAATCCTGCTAAGGTTTGCTGTCCCAAAATGCAGCACCTCGCATTTATCTGAATTAAACTCCATCAGACACTTCTAAGTCCATTGGCCCATCTGGTCCAGATCCTGTTGTAATCTGAGGTAACTCTCTTCACTGTCCACTATACCTCCAATTTTGGTGTCATCTGCAAAGGGTCTGTTTCCATGCTGTACATCTCTATGACTCTATCAGAGTCATGAACCAGAGGGCAACGATTCAAGGTTTGGAAAAGCATTTATGCAAAGGCTGATTAGGATTTGCACCTGAGAGTTGTATGGAACCAGATTCAACTGAAGCTTTCGAAAGAGATAAGCACCAGGAGTAAACAACTCCCAGCCCATAAGGGAAAGGGGCAGTAATGGCATAAGCTGAGTAGCTCTTACAGCGAACTGATATGAACATATTTGGCCAAATAGTCTCTCCTCCTCCACTCTAGGTTCATCATCTGAGGTAAAATAAATGAAGAACACTGTGTTCCCAGTGCTTGCAAACAAGTAAATTGACTTTGTTTTAGCACTTTCACTTTCACCTTAACTTTTGCATTGTTGGCAGACATGTTTAATTTGAATTAGAGTCCTAGCCTTTAGTGATGCTTGTAGAAAGCAAGTCTTCTAGGTTCCAGGTCCCGAGATGTCACTAGAAAGCAAATTAATTATAAAACCTGTCGCCTGAAGCAACAACATAACAATTAACGTTTGAATATAATTAGTGGTAATGAAGGAAATGGGCTTTAGATCCTCCATTTGCTCATTAACCAGTTGCAAACAGAGTAACAACATAGTTTGGATGCTTTCAAGATCAGGGAAAAAAATTAATTCCCACGCTTTGGATGACTTCTATCACACCGTCAACATTACAGTGAATTGTCATTGCAAGGAGATGAACCTAGTTTCAAACATGGTCAAAAATTAGTGTTCAAATTTCTTCAGTAATTAACAACATGTTTATGACATTGCTGTGAGACCAGTAATGTTGCAGAAGATATTACAGATTGTTGCAGGTTATGCTTTTCCTCAGTCTCTTTACCTCACCATGAAGACCGACTGTTCAGAATCCCACATCTAAGTTGAAACATTGCAGGTAGAAAGATAAAAATAAGACACAAAAGAAGGTCCCAGTGAACCAACCAAATTTGTTTCATCATTTGAGATTTATTGGAATGTTGTCAGGGTGAGGGATTTCATGCACATGTTTTTGACCAGGTAAGCTGGGATTGATGTGCCGGGAGCAGTGAAGATTATGGGGTGATTTAATAGATTTGTTTAAAATTGTCAGGGGCTTTGGTATGAGTATATGGGAAGACTTTATTTCTACTGAGAAAATTTGATAAGAAGTAGACACAATTAAAACAATTGCTAAAAGAATCGAATAACCATCGACATTCTTCTAAATGCAACAAGTTGGAATGGTCTGCAATGCACAACGTAAAATTTGATTTGATTTATTATTGTCATATGTACCAAGATATAGTGAAAAGTATTGCTTTGCGGGCTATTCAGAAAAATCGTATCTTACATAAGCACATCAGGGTAATAGAACAGAATACAGAAGAGTGTTCCAGCTACAGATCAACTCTAATACCTGAGGGATCTGTTCATAAGTTCGATAACAGCAGGGAAGCAGTTGTTCTTAAATCTGTTGGTACTTGTTTTGTTTCTTCCGCTCGATGGAAGAGAGAGTAACTGGGGTGGGGGGGTCTTTGATTTCCCAAGGCAATGGGAAATATGGGCAGAGTATATATAGAAGGAATGCCGCTTTTCATTATGTACTGGACTGCATTCATAACTCTCTGCAACTGTTTTGCAGTCCTGGGTGGAGCTGTTGCCATACCAAGCTGTAATGCATGCTGATAGGTGCATCTATGGTGCATCTATAAAAATTAGTAAGAGTCAATGTGGACATGCTGAATTTCATTAGCCTTCTGAGGGAGCAGAGGCTTTGGTGTGATTTCTTGACTGTAGCTTTGATGTGGATGGAGCAGGATAGATTGTTGGTGATATTTACTCCTAGGAACTTGAAGCTCTCGACCATCTCCACCTCAGCACCACAGATACAGACAGAGGTGTATCCTCCACTCTGCTTCCTGAAGCCGATGATCAACTCCTTCGTGTTGCTGATATTGAGGGAGAGATTTCTGCCTTCAGACCATATCACTCAGCTGTCTATCTCTTTCCCGTGCTTTGTCTCTTTGTTTTTAGAGATTTGACCCCCTATGGTGATGTCAACAGAAAATTTGTAAATGGAGTTAGAGCTGAATTTGGCCACACAGTTGTGAGTGTATAAGGAGTATAGTAAGGGGCTGAGTACACAGCTTTGTTTTTCTGTTCGCAGGAGACTTTTGTGGAAGTGAGATATGTGAAACGGGCTTTTCTGGAAGAAAGGATATAGGTTAGAACTATTAGGAATCTCAGTATAAGGATTTTAGTTAGAAAATTCCAGACCAGAAGTGTTTGGTTAGAACCCAGAAAAGTTATTTGAAGCTGAGAAATTCTAATTATAATTGGATGACTAATCAAAGAAGTGGCTAAAACACTCACAAGGTGGGAAATTGAATTAAATCTTAAGTTAAAACTATAGCTGTGATCTGTCAAGTGAGATTTAGGTCTGGGATTTGACTTGTATAGTAACAACATTAGTTGCAACATTTCCAAATTTGCTGATGATGCAAATTGTGTAAGATCTTAAGTTGTGAAGAGGGTGCAGAAAATTTTCAAGAGGGCTTAGACTGCTAAGTAACTGAGATTGAGCATGGTGAATGTAATACATTGTAAATAATTGTGAAGAGATACATTTTGATAACAGAAACAGAAAGGCAGAATATTTCTTAAATGGTGAGAAGTTTAGAAGTGAAAATGCCCAAAGGGATCTGGGTGTCTCGTACATGAATGAATAAAAGCATGAATGCAGTTGTAGAAAGATGATGAGAAGGAAACTGGTTTGTTGACATTCACTTCAAGAGGTCTTGTGGATCAGAGTGAAGTTGCCTTACTGGAGTTGTATTGAGCATTGATGAGATCTCACCGAGAATATTGTGAACAGTTCGGGGCATTTTATTTAAGGATTGAAAAATTATGATGGGGAGAGTGCAGTGGAGGTTCGCCGGATTAATTCTTGGGCTTGTGCAGTAGTGTGGTGACGAGAGGTTATACAAATTGGTCCTTTATTCCATAGCATTTTGAAGAATGAAAGATTATTTGATTAAAATGAAAAAAAAATGCTCATATGGCATGATAGGGTGGATATAGTTAGGAGGTTTCCCGAAGTTGGTGTCTCAACTAGGGGACATAATCTCTGGATAAGGAACAGGTCATTTCAGAGAGAGAAGAGGAAGAATTTCTTCACTCAGAGAGTGGTGAATCTTTAGACGTCCATACCAGAGAGGGCTTTGAAAGGTCAACCATTGGGCAGATTCAGGAGAGAAATTGATTGGTTTCTGGAGACGAATAGCATTAAGGTTTATGGAGGTGGTGCAGGAAAATGGCATTCAAGAGATGATTGACCATGATCTCTAATAGTAGGTTAGGTTCAATGGGCTGAAGGGTCTACTTGTGTTCTTATCCACCAGTTGGAGATCCAGTCAGAGTTCCGCATCCCCTCTTTTCCGGAAGGAGGTGTAAAGTTCCTTGCAATTTGGGTCACAGGTAGACAGGGTGGTTAAGGAGGCAGATAGCATGTGTGTCTTCATTGCACAGACCATTGAGTGTAGGAGTTGTGAATATTTGTTGAGGTTGTACAAGATGTTGGTGAGGCCTCTCCTGGAGTACTGCTATAGGAAGGATATTTATTAAATTGGAGAGGGTTCAGAAAAGATTCTAGGATATAGCTGGGAATGGAGGGTTTGAGTCATAAAAGTAGGCTGGATAGGCTGGGACCTTTTTCACTGGAATGTAGGAGATTGAGAGGTGATCTTATAACGTTTCATAAATTCATGAGGGGCATAGATAAGGTGAATAGCAAAGGTCTTTTCTCTAGGGTGGGGGAATTCAAAACTAAGGGGGCTATTTTTAAGCTGAGAGTAGAAAGATTTAAAAAGTACATGAGGGGAAACTTATTTTACACAAGGATTTGTAAATGGAATGAACTGGCAAGGGAAGTGTTGGATGCAGGTACAGTTACTATGTTTAAAAAACCTTTGGATAAGTACATGCATAGGAAAGGTTTGGTGGGATATGGGCCAAACGCAAGTGGGACTAGTTTAGTTTGGCAACATGGTTGGCGGGGACTAGTTGGACTGAAAGGTCTGATTTCATACTGTATGACTCTATGTTTGCCAAATTAGGTGCCAATCCGACATTCAAACAGCGACCAGCAAGCCCAGCTTGGGTTCGAAGACACCAGGAGCAGAAATCCTGGCCCTTGAGAGCTCCCAGCCAATCGGAATCTGGCAGCAGTGGATTACTTGGCAGCTGTCAGTCTTGCACACTCCGGAATTTCTGAAGGACCCCGGGCACAGGTGGTTGATGGCGAGGTGAGGGTCATGGGGAGAAATAGTTGTTAGTAAGGCAGGTCAGTTAGCAGGTGGGTAATGGTGAGGTGAGGGTTACGTGGAGAGGTAGCTGGCAGTAAGGTAGGTCAGTTAGCAGGTGGGTGATGGTGAGGTAAGGGTCAAAGGGAAAGATAGTTGGTAGCAAGGCAGGTCAGTTAGCAGTTGGGCGATGGTGAGGTGAGGGTTACAGGGAGAGGTAGTTGGTAGTAAGGCAGATCAGTTAGCAGGTGGGTGATGGTGAGGTGAAGGTTACAGCGTGAGGTAGTTGGTAGTAAGGCAGATCAGTTAGCTGGTGGGTGATGGTGAGGTGAAGGTTATGGGGTGAGGTAGTTGGTAGTAAGGCAGATCAGTTAGCTGGTGGGTGATGGTGAGGTGAGGGTAGCTGTCTGTAGGTATAATTCATGGATTGTTTCCATTGGTCCTGTATTATGGCTGAGCCTCACTGGTGCAGTTTGCATGTTTATGGGCATGTGGGTGCTTTTCTAACTTTGCATCCTTTCCAGGACCCTTAACTCTGGTAATACCTGGTTTTACAAATTTACAGTAAGTACTCACGCTACATACGCTCATTGCAGCATCGGAATGTTTCCTCTTAAAAGCAATCACAAACCAACTGCTACTTAATTCACAGAATCCCTACAGTGTGGAAACAGGCCCTTTGGGCGCAACAAGTCCACACTGACCCTCCAAAGAATAACCCACCCAGACCCATTCTTCTACCCTATTACTCTACATTTACCCCTGACTAATGCAGCTAGCCTACACATCCTGGAACACTATGGGCAATTTAATGTGGCCATTTCACCTAACTTGCACATCTTTGGATTGTGGGATGGAACTGGAACAGTTGGAGGTAAGCCGCACAGACACGAGGAGAACGTGCAAACTTCACACAGACAATCACCTGAAGCTGTAATTGAACCCAGGTCCCTGGCGCTGTGAAGCAGCAGTGCTAACCACTGTGCCACTCCATTTGTCAGAGCTCTGGTATGCGGTCACATTCTGAATGATCTCCAACTGTAATCTTGTAATGTGCCAGGCATTGGGGATGGCCTTTCACCTAATTAGGTTCACTTGCCATGGAATTGTTGTGTAAGGGATTGGTCAATTGGTCTGAGCAGTGGGGGTTTGAAAAGGAGGCTCAGTTTCTGAAACACTCTAGTATTTTGTCAAGAATGCTTTTGAAGAGAAGCTGGATGGGATCTTTGCCTATTGTGTATCTATGTACTGAGATGTTCCATAGCATGGATTAATAGGACTAAAGGGTGTTTGTTGCAGAAGCCAGAGTATATTTGACCTTCAGTAAATGCAATAAATTTGCAATTCCTTCAGCAGTTGCTGGAATCTTAGTTTTTTTCCTAATGATCCATCCTCATGGGTACCTCCTATTGCAATGCAAGTAGTGACACTCACGTTGAATAATTATTATGCAGGCCAGAGAATATATGTAAATATTAGTATAGAGCTTCAGGATTTAATGGATAATTGCTATTTTGAAACGCTGTGCATCGCCCTGTGAATAAAAAATAGCGTTTAGTCCTTGTCTTGTTTTATAATGTACTACTCAATTTTATGACAAATATTGATACTTCCGCATGTACCAGCAATGCTGCATAAATGCTGGTCAAATGAATGGGAAAAAAGACAGACCTAAATTTGTATCATAACCTCAGGATGTCCAGATGCATTGTCTTACTACAGGGAAATCCTGTTTGATCAATTTGTTAGACATCTGTAAAAATGTAACTGGTACAGTACCTAGAGGGGAACTAATAGATATAGTGCACCTGAATTTCTAAAAGGCATTTGGTAAGATTGCATTGGAGGCAGTACATCAAACGTTCCCCGGGATAAGTGAGAGGCTGAGTAAGTCGGGTCTATAACAGTGTGTCCCAACTTTTCAGTAACATTATGGTAGACAGGGAACTTGCAGGAAAGTGACATTGAAGCTCAACATCATCCATGCTCATAGTGAATGGTGGAGAAGATTTAATAGACTAGATGATCTACTTCTCCTCCTACGTCTTGCTCTAAAAGCAGTTTCTGATTCCCTTTATAAATGTCTTAAATTGCACACATCAAAGGCAAGGTGGAGTGAGTCTTTGATTATGTAACAGAAATCGTAGCTGTTCATCACTAAATTAATAACAAAAAGACTGGTGTTTCTCAGTCTAATTTTTGCTACCTTTCCTTAGTGTTGCCTTTGAAACTTCCTCCATCCTTATATTTTTCTGCATTCTGAGATCTCTGTGATCCTCCCATTTTGGCTTTTTGTGCAACCCCAGTTTCTTTTGACCCGCCATTGATAATTGTGCCTCCAGCTGCCTAGATCCTAAGCTCCAGAATCCCTTCTGAAACCTCTCGTCTCTTCACTTGTCTTTTCAGACAATGCATTGAAACCTACCTGTTTTGGTCAACTGTCCTAACGCTTTCTTATATGGCTCATTGTCATTTTTGATAATTGTTTCTGAAGGGCCATAAGATATTTTACTAGGTTACAATTGCTCTTTAGCCACAGGTTGTTGAACAGTCAATTGATTCCTGATTTTCTTTTCGATGTGAAGTGATTCTATTTTGGGAAGAGAAATAGGAGGAAGTGGACAAACATATTGATTTACCCTTGTTAGAGACATGGCAGTAAAACAGATTCAAACTGATCAAACTGTGTACTCAACAATTACACCTTAAGATTGTTACAGAATCCAATGCTGTCCACATGCTGAACAATTCCTCTCAATTTTCTTGTTCCATATTAGCCTCATAAATTGTTGGTTTTAAGTTATTGGTTTCCAGTCTTGGCTTCAATTGCTGTCAGTTTGGTTATTGTCTTTATACGACAGCCTTCCTTGTGAGGTACAGATCAGATGGTTCCTTTCTGAAAGTTGCATCTAGAATTGAACTGCCAAAACGAAAACTGCATGAGGTTTTAGTTGTTTCTCCCCCATTGCTTGACCAGATGTGAATATTACAGTCATTTTAACAAGCAGATAGTGGAGGAGGAAATGGCCTGGTGGTATGATCATGGGTTTATAATCTAGCGATGCAGGTAATGTTCTGGGGACCTGGCTTCAAATCCTGCCATGGCAGATGGTTGAATTTGAATTCTTAGGTGGCACGATGGCACAGTGGTTAGCACAGCTGCCTCACAGTGCCAGGGTCCCAAGTTTGATACCAGCCTCGGGCGACTGACCGTGTGGAGTTTGCACATTCTCCTTATGACTGTGTGGGTTTCCTCCCACAATCCAGTGATATTGCAGGTCAGGTGAATTGGCCATGTTAAATTGCCCATAGGTACATTAGTCAGAGGGAAATGGATCTGGCGGGTTACTCTTTGGAGGGTCGGTGTAGACTGGTTGGTCCGAAGGGCCTGTTTCCACACTGGAGGGAATCTAATTTAATCAGATGTGTGTAGTATCAATGTGGACTGACAAGAAAATTGCCAAAGATATTTATTTTTATCAATATGTACACAATGTAAAAAGGTTAAATATATAATTTTTCTGCCCTACTTTTCCCCATTTGTTTTTATTAACAGTTAAGCAGTGGAAGGGGTTGTTGAATTTATATAAAAACAGAAAGAGCTTGGAAAACTCGACAAGTCTGGCAGCATTTGTGGACAATGAAACAGAGCTACTGTTATAGGTCCAATATGAGTTTTCTTCAGAACTGAAGCGAGGTAGGAATGGCTAAGTGTTGGATGGTGGGATTTATAGTCCAGAAGTAGATAGAAAGAAATATCTGAGTGTTGGCTCTCAGTCTCTGTAGAGTAGAGGTCAGTAGACCAGACAACAACTGTCCTATCTTTGTCAACATTTATAAAAACCACGTCAGGGTCAAATCTGAGAGAATGCAGTAAGCAGATCAGAGGTAGGTGGTTAGTGTGAGTGACGGGAGCAGAGAAATTCAGATGGTCTATGTCCTGCAGACAGTTCTTGATGAAAATATCAAGAATGGATAAGAGGCAGGAGGGAGGCGGAGTACTGCAGATGAGTGAAAGTGTCCACTGAATGGTGGGAGGACTCCTGTGCAAAGAAGTCAGCAAAGGCAATGGAAGGATAGTTCAACGTCACTCTGATACTGAAATTCATTGAAGTGGAGATATAAGAGGATAAAACTGTGTTCTTTGCTGAGCACAGAATGTTAAGCATCAGAGAGAGGAAGGTCAGACACTATAATGAGTGAGCTGCAATATGTGCCATCTACAAGACGCACTGTAGCACTCACCAAAACATCTTTGACAGTGCTTTCCATACTCACAACCCCTACCACCAAGAGACGAGAAGGCATAGGATTAGCACCACTTGCCAGTTCCTCTTCAAGTCATGCATTATCCTGAATGGGAAATATATCACAGATCCTTCATTGTCACTGGATTAAAATCCTGGAACTTTCTCCCGAACAGCTTGGAAGCACAGAAAGGTCAGAGCAAGTGAGCCTAAAAATTATTCATGAAGCATACGGGGTATTTACAACAATCTGGTAACTTAATGGTCAGCATTACTGATAGTAGAATTTTTATTACAAATTTATTTAATTAACTCAATTTAAATTCACAGGTTGCAGGAGGATTTGATATTAAGTCTCTCAAGCATTAGTGCAGGCTCCTGTATCACTAAGCCAGTAACATTGCCAATTCCTCTGGGTTAGGACTGGATCAGGACCTATTCCATAAAATGCCTATACGCATGGGACAATTGGCTTTGTCGTTATGCACAAGTAAGTATAGAAATGCTTCTCATTAAGCAGTCAGCCGTTGGTTTTCCACTGCTTCTCCCAATTATATTTAAATAAACATTAAAATTGGTGTGACAATAAGTAATACTTTAATTGTCATAACTATGGAATATTCTTGTTGTGATGCAGATTATGATTTATATATTTTTAGTATAATTTGTTGTAAGTTTGGATTTTTGGCCTTTGAGATCGTAATGTGTAGGTTTTCTTTGTGTCTGAACTTAATAATTAACTTGCAGGTATTTTGAGAGCCAATTAAAACAGTTTTTGATGTCTAACTTTACAATTAATGGATTTTTGTTTACCTTAGATTGTTTTGTAACCCAGAAAGGTAAATAATGGGATGTCAAGGTTTGTTAGGGATTTTTGGCATTTGTGTTTCTTAAGCTTAAGGGAAACATGTACATCTTAAAGAGTTTTTTTTCAGTTTTACTTTGATTTTTGAACAGTTCTGTGAAGTTCTGAGAGATGAAGATGGTTGTGTAGATCAGTGCTCCTGTGAAGGGAGGGAGATAATGAAATCAGATTACCTTGGAGTCAGGTGTTAGTGTTAATCTCAGACAAAAGTGTTGGGACAAACCCATGAAGAGGTTACTTAAAGCTGGGGATGTTTAAATTCAGGTGTATATTAGGTCCAAGAAGGAGCTATCTGCAGTTTTGGTCTGTACTTTAACATATCAAGGCATTAGAAACAGGAACTCTGATGTGAATACTACATATAAAAGATGTCGTTTCTCTTTTCAATTTTTAAAGGAATGTTTTGGGATCACTGTACGTTTAGTTTTACTGCGCATTCAAATATCTTTGAAATTGTGAGATAAGTAGATTGGTTTTATTCTATTTTATCTTCGTTTTGTTTGCTAATAAACTTGTTTTCTTGTTAAAGCAAAATTTACAGCATTTCATGTGTATTTTTTAGCAAGAGCTCCTTTAATTTAAATAAAAACAAAACAAAATATGTTCTATCAAACCAGGTTTTAGTCTGGAAACTGACTTGACCAGGAATATCATCAGCAAGGTTCATAACATTGACAATGAATAATTAAACAAGATGAGACAAAGCTTGGACCATAATCGCTACAATGTACTTACTCTGATCAGATGTTCAGTTAGAAGTAAGCAAACTTTTATCATTCCTGATGGTTTGCCATAATTTAGGTGGGCAATTAATAGAAACCCTTTCCAAAATTGTCTGCACATTTTGCCAGTTTCATGTGGTGAATTCCAATGGATATCCAACTTTGTAACATTTATAAATAGTATGTGAAAAAAAGGAGAATTTAACAAACACAACCTAACACCACATTACAAAATGCAGATCTTGCATTTCTATACTGTGTAGGCCAGTGTTATACCAATTCTGGCAAGTCATATTCAACAATGACCACCCAAGGGAGACTTGACTTTTTTGAGGTCTAGAACTACTACCTTGATTCAAGAGAAAGCAAAATAACTTTCCAGATTGAGGTGAGTCAGTGCCCTTCCCTGAAATCAATCAAAAATACATTATCACATTGCATAAATCATTCTAAAATAAATACTCTGACTCGTTCAAACCTTCAAGGGTGTTGGAACCAATGAGCTTGTGAGAAGTCATCTACTGAGATATTCATAATTTCTTGTTTATTCATTCAGCTAAGAGCTGGTTAGAGGTAGCTGCCTGACCTGCTGTGCTTTTCCAGCATCACACCTTCAATTCTGATCTCCAGCATCTGTGATCTCACTGCCTCCTCGAGGTAGCTTCACCGAGGCTATCAAACTATTGGTTAGACTAATCTGCGAACCAGACTCCAAAACATGTTGTGAGGTAGAATTCAACCAGACAACATAATCCGTTCCCATTTAAAGTTCACTTGAGACCTAATACTTCACCATTCATCTCCAACAAACTTTACAACCTGCTTCGAATCTTTTGCTTTAAAAGAAACTCACTTAAATTTGAAACCATTGAAGACTATAAACCTGCCAAATAATAGACTGGTAATCATAAAGCAGAGTCTGAAATAGCTACTTTTTTTAAAAGCACATTATCTTTTCTGTATGTATCATTTGTATGTGTAAGACATTGCATTTAGTCTGAGGCAAATATATTTGTATTTGTAGTATTGTAATTCTTTGTATATTGAATTGATAATGATTGTTCGAGCTTTTTATTATTGTACTATTTTATACTTTAATTTATGAAAGTCTGTAACTACATTATGAATTATGTATACTTGTTTTGCTGAGTCAAACACATGTATTGTTAAAGCTTTTCATTTTGTACTCAACTTGCAAGAAATACTAAAGTAAGGGGAACGTAATATTTACACAGTGTGAGAGGACAGTGCTGATTGGTTGGCAAGTGAATTCTGATTGGTACAAGCATTGCCTTGGAGGACACAATACTTAATGATGATTGAGAATTAACTGCCAAGCTTTGATAACATTTGAAACCAGACAGGCTGAATCTGGTTGATCAAGACATTGCCCTGAGAAGTGAACCAGAACATGGGTGTCACCTAGTTTGTTGATTTGAAACAGATGCAGTGTGTGTACACAGTCTTTCCATCCGCAAAGAGCACAGTCCTGTGCATCATTACATGATCGTTATGTTACATTCTGGGGGACCTGCTGGAATAGTTCATGCAAACTCTTTAGCAGCATTCCCTTTACTTTAGAAGAGAGAGCAGCAGTAGCAGATGGACAAGTAAGCAAGGGTCTTTTATTTTTATTTCAGAAATCTAAGTGAAAGGCCAAGGTCTAAAACTATGACAAAACTAAGCACTGAAAGAGCAAACACAATA
Source organism: Chiloscyllium plagiosum (assembly GCF_004010195.1). Taxonomy (NCBI): domain Eukaryota; kingdom Metazoa; phylum Chordata; class Chondrichthyes; order Orectolobiformes; family Hemiscylliidae; genus Chiloscyllium; species Chiloscyllium plagiosum. The sequence continues at coordinate 38,508,706 of NC_057730.1, forward strand.
TTAATGAAGTATTCTGTAGCCCCAAGCATATGGTTTAAACACTTGTATGTACTAAGAAAAAAGAGAAAGCAAGAGATAGACCTCAGATATCCCAAAAGACTTTACACTAAATGTCTTGTTGTCGGAATATAGAAAGGTTCTGTTTTTGCAGTGAATATTTATTTATTCTCTTTGGATTAGAAAGAGTTCTGTCTCATCTTGTTAAGGACCAAGGTTGAAGTAGCCAGCTATGCAGATTTTGCAGACTGTAAGATGAAACCTGACAATGATTCCAATACTTATACCTTGTGTTACATGTTGGCAGCAAAGCCATAGATTACATTGGAGTCTGTGGTTAGTCCTGTGACTGGATGGTACCAACGCTGCTATTTCATGGAAATTCCACACATTCCCAAAGCATCTCTTATGCATACCCACACCTTTGTACAAATCTTAATGAGAGAGATCAATTGTCAACATCCTTGAGCAGAAATTGAAGCAAATTTTCACAACTCAAAAATGTTATTTTATGTAATTGAGGGATGGGGTTCAGGTTAGGGTTATTTCAAGAGAGTCAGGGGGCAAAGATGAGTGCAGTGGCCATCCCTATGGAGAAGGTGCTGGGGAAGCTGAAAGGTTGATACATCACCCAGACCAGAAGGACTACAGCCCAGAGGTTGGAAAGAAATAGCTGAGGAGGTGGTGGAGGCATTGCAGTGATCTTTCAGGAATCACTCAAGTCAGGGAAGGTTCACAGAGAACTGGAAAATGGCTCATGTAACACTCCTGTTTAAAAAGGGAGGAAACAGAAGGCAGAACAATAAATGGTTAGCCTGAACTCGGTCAATGGTAAGATTTTAGCATCCGTTATTAAGGATGAGATTGTGGAGTGCTTGGCAATGCATGGTAATATAGGATGGAGTCAGCAAGGCTTTGTCAAGGGATGGTCATCTTGGAATTCTTTGAGGAGGCGATGAACAAGTTAGATAAAGGAGAGCTGATGGATGTGTTCTATTTGGATTTTTCAGAAGGCCCTCACAGGAGGCTGCTAATAAGATAACAGCCTATGCTGTGGGGGCAAGGTATTGGCGTGGAGGGAGGCTTCAGCAGGGAAGTTCAAACTGGGCTGAGGTTGAATATCAGGGATCCAATTGAAAACATCTCTCCAGGCATTTCTTCTGGGGGTGTCCTTCCCTCTGACTCTCTGCACTGTCACTCTCAATTGCTGCACTAACAGAAGCTCATGACATCATTGTGTAAGAGCTTTCTCCTGCAACATGGCCTTCGGGGACTCAATTGCCCAGACAATGCCTTCCAAATTCTTTCAGGGCGGGGTGGGGCACAAACGAATCGGCAGTATCCACTGTCACTGAATGGATTACACAGTACGTGGCAGAGATTCAGAAAGAACTTACATTCATCACGTTTTGGTTTGGAAGGGTGTTTTTACCTTTGATATCCAAACCAATTTGCAGGGGACCATTTGTAAGCGAATAATGTGCTTCATAGATCTCAAGCAGAGGTGCAGTGGTTTATGTCTTAGCAGTTAAGATGCAGGAACATGAAGACCCTATAGAATGTCGGGGGGGGGGGAGGTGTGTCGAAATGTAGCCTGGCATGCTGAGCAGGGATCGTGATTGTGGAGACTGGAATTGTGGGACTAGTTCCCTGGCTGCCGGGAATGTAACGGGACTACATGTTGTCCAGTGGCCCTGATTCTGCGAATGCTTGGAAACACTGTCGAATTAAGGCCTCACGCTCAGTTGAGTAATGGTAAAATCACCATGGTCCCAGAAGGCCACAGGGCTGCTCTCTTATTTGAAAGAGAAGAGTGGTGATGTTTTAATTGAGGGTCACCTCAGGTGAGAGGAGAGGCTGAGTAGAAGAGCACAGCACACAATGGTCATCAGGGACACTTTGGATTCAGTGCATTGCAGAGGTCCTGCTGATCAATGAAAGTCTCATTTTCAGCAGGCCTGTGGACTGCTCAATGATAGCCCTGACCAGTGCTATGGCTAGCATTGTACCTTTTCCCAGTGTCTACCCAAGGAACCCACATGGGCATACCGAGCCCTTTTTTCAAAGAGTAGCCCTTGTCACCCAGCAACTGTGTTTCCAAGGCATTCAGTCAGGGAAACAAGTCTGGTACCTGGGAGTTTGTTTGAGTTTCTTTGGCCTTACATTAACTGTATATTCAGGGAGTGAAAGGCCTTTCTGTTTAGACATCCACGTGGATGGAACCCTGCTGGTGACATGTGCATTCAATCACACCTTGAATAACTTGGGAAACCTGCCACTGTCTCTGACCTGAACATAACATTGATAAAGAGCCTTATCTGGTGATGGGATAGCCAATGTGCTGTTACACAGAGGTCTCTTCATATAGCCAGAAATGATTCTGTTCCACAGAATCACACAATTGTCAGCATGCAGGAGTAGGCCAGTTGACTCATTGGGCAGAATCATCCCCATCCCATGAGCAACACCGTAGTTGCCAGTTGGTTGGGAAGATATGGCAAGATCAGACAAATTAGACTCTCAACATTGAGTATTCTGTAACAAAATTTTGAATGGTGAGATGAGACTCTCATTAATATGTATGGCAAAAGACCTATTTGTATCCATTTGCATGTCATTATTATCTAATCTCACCTCATTGATATGCATTTTTCTATTCTCCCACCCTCAGGATAGAAACTAAATGATAATAATTGCCAACAAGAAAGTTGGAGCATGTACTTACCAACTCCCGCCTATCACTTTCTCCTTCATCTTGGTCATCAGCCCCTCCCATCTCAGGGCACCCTCCATGGGTAACAACTGGCCGCACAGCCCCTCCACAGATGTTGGTACCTCACCACAGTCTCATCACACTGCCACAGCTCATCTCCAGTCCACTCACAATACATTTCTGCACTTGAGTGCTGGAGACACTTATCACTGTAACACTGCTGCCCAGGGACATGCACACAGCTCGCAGATCAGACCAGACTGTGTCTCAGAACACATTGCTTGCTCTCTTAACATTCACTCACTCTGCAGCGACGTGGATGCTCACATCCCACAAGTGAATTCAAAGAAAAAGTTGCCTTTTAGTGGAGATACAAAGGCCAGTAACTTGTCAGCGGTGATCAGGCATGTTGCTGGGCAGCACTGTGCTATGTCCATCTCACATTTGTACCATGTGCCAGCAGCACATTTGGCAATCAGATTGCGTGTGCTTAAGTCAAATGGCCATGTCTGAAAACCTAAGGGGGGTAGGCCTCAGTCAGGCCAAAGGAGACAGGGGTCTCTGATATCAGCCCAGGCCTCCTGCTGTCATCCAGAGTGAGGGGCTCAATATCACTACAGTGCAGAGAGTACCTGCACCAACTCTCTAAATGAGCATTACGACTTAGTGCCATTCTCCTGCCTTTTCCCATCTTTCTGCAAATTTCTCCTATTCCTATCATTACCCTTCTGAATGGCCTGAATTGTACCCACCTGCATCACACTTCTGGTTGTGCACTCCTGACCCTAACCACTCACTCTGTGAAATGGATTTGTCCCAGCTCGCATTTGCTTCTTTTGAAAATTACTTTGGATCTGCACCCTCTGTTTTTTGATCCTTTGATGAGCAGGAAATGCTTCTCCCTGTGGGCTCTGACCAGACCTGTCAGGATTTTGAAAACATCTGTCAAATCTCCTCTTTGTTTTCCTTGGAGTGGAGTAACCAGCCTCAGCATCTCCAATGGGTCTCCATGATCGAAGTTTCTGTTCCCCGAAACCCATTCTCGTGAGCAGCTATAAGGAAACTCAGGGTAGAATTAACCTTCAGGGCTATTCGGATTGTATGAGGGGCTGCCCCCTGCCCAATTGGAGCTGATCTCGCAACAGTGAACTCATTGTCAATATTGAAGGGTGATTCTCCTCTGGCACTGTGTTTCTGACATTTACTGCAATGTCATTCCTCATTTGTACACATGGCTGGACAGATAAGGCCTCCCAGCCCGACTCAGTGCCTTTAGCATCTTGCCCTCAGCAGCCCCTTCATCCCATACAGATCAGGAACCATCAATCAAATCAAATTGCACTCTCTCCTCCTCACTGGAGGTTATATCTCCCACTGAGACCACATCGCTAACCACTAATTACATAAGTGTGCAGGGCAGCTTTTACATTTGCAAGTGGTACGAGCGACAGTAAATCCATTCCTTCCCTGATGAACAGCAATTCACACATCGTATGGCAAATTGAAGTGCTGAAACCGCCACCGGGTCTGGCTGTAGCCTTTCAATTATCTTAAACAACCACGTCAAAGATGTTCAGACACACCTCTGGAGCAGGTGGGACTTAAATCCAGGCCTTCTCCCTCAAAGGTAAGGACACCACCACTATGCTTGAGCAGAATGTTTTTCCTCGTCTTACTGATACCTACACGGATCACAACTGAATCTGGCCCATCCTGTGCCGAATTCCTCTTCAGTCCGGAATAGATGTCCTAAACCTTGCCACCACATGGCGACACACTCTCTGTTTTTAGTGTGGGGAATAACATCTAGTCCCTGAGCCATCATATTCCCAATTACTCCTACAATTCTCTTTTCTTTCTTTATTAGAATGGTGCTCTGGCTTTGGTCAATTTGCTCATCCTCCCTGCTGTCTTTGCCCTTAACCACACCAGGAGCAAGAGTCTTGTACTTACATGGCAAGAGCACTGGTTGCAGCTCCTCCAAAGCTAAGTTCTGCATTCCCATACCTGCCTCACCCTCCTTTCTCAGAGGTACCTCTCCCCCTCCCTGCAGTTTGTACAGTTCAGACTCCAGTTCATCTACTCTGAGCTGAGGTTCCTCTTGCAGCTGACATTTGGTGCAGATCTGGTCACTGGCTTATGAAGAGAGATTGACTAGACTGGGTCAATAGTCATTGGAATTTAGAAGAATGAGGGAAGGGGATCTTATAGAAACATATAAAATGATTGAAGGGATTAGATCAGATAGAAGCAGAGAGATTGTTTCCACTAGAATTAGGGGACATCACCTTAAAATAAGGGGAAGCAAAGTTAGGACTGAGCTGAGGAAGATCTTCTTCACCCAAACAGTTGTGAATCTATGGAATTCCCTGCCCAGTGAAGCAGTTGAGGCTACCTCGTTGAAAGGCAAAGATAAATAGAATTTTGAACAGTAAAGGAATTAAAGGTTTTGTTGAAGGGGCAGGTAAGTGGACCTGGGTCCAGAGAAAGGTCAGCCATGATCTTACTGAATGGCAGAGCAGGCTTGATGGGCCAGATAGCCTACTCCTGCTCTGATTTCTTCTGTCCTTATCACCCTAGTGTCCCAGATTTCCCACATACAGTAGCTGCAATACATTGCCTGCCCAGCCAATCAACCCCACCACCCTGTGGCTGAACCCCTCTACATTGGGGAGAGAGGGCACCAACTTGCAGAATGTTTCAGAGAACATCTCCGAGGCACACGCACACCAATCAACCCTACTGCCCTGTGGCCGAACACTTCAACTCCCCCTCCCACTCCGCCAAGGACGTGCAAGTCCTGGGCCTCCTCCACCACCAAATCCTAGCTAGCCAACACCTGGAAGAAGAATGCCTCATCTTCCACCTGGGGACTCTCCAACCACACAGCATCAACATCAATTTTACCAGTTTCCTCATCTCCCCTCCCCCCACCTTATCCCAGATCCAACCCTCCAACTTGGCACTGGGTCCCCCTACATTGCTACGAAGAGCTTATGCTTGAAACATCAATTTTCCTGCTCCTCAGATGCTGCCTGACCAGCTGTGCTTTTCCAGTGCCACACTTTTTGACTTTCCTCAGCCAGCTGTGTTCTATTTAGATAAGTAATTTGGATGTTCAATAGGTTAAAAGTGAATTTTCTAACTATTCTCTTCAGCTGGTGGAAGCCATTATCAATTTGGAGGCCACATTTAGCACTCGACAGATCTGGAAGGTTTAGCAGCTTGATCTCAGTGCTATGTGTATCAGATTTAGCCTGGACATTGGGTCCCCTCACTGAGCTTCCAATTCCCATTCCACCCAACACTCCTTGGACAGCCCATCTCAACTGAACCTCCACATGTTCCCACCCAGCACCTCGTCCTGCATCTCCAACTCTCCACCATTACCCTCCCAACCCTGTCACTATAGTCGGGTTATTCCCACCATCCTGCTGCACAGACCACCCCCTCCTATCGTGGCCATAGTAGTGGTAACTGCCTATCTCCCTCCTCCTTGTCCCCTCTCCAATCCAGCTTGTTGTCTGCAACCCTCAGAGTTGAGTGCTCCCAATCACAAGTGTCCCCAGATGCATGTTCCTGACATTACTCTGCTGACAACCCCCTGTCCCACCCATGACTGACCTTGCCCCATCCCCTGACTGACTAGAATGGTCATCCTTGAATGATGACTGACCAGAGCCTTGACCAATATCCATGCATTTCCCTAACTGATTGCATTGGACCTGTAGGACTGGCCAAAGCCCACTCCTTGAACCGGAACGAGCTCACGACCCAGACCCCTCCAAGCAGATATCTGAGTGTGTTGAAACCCCTCAACTAATCACAGTCGCTGCCATAGACTGACTGCAGTGGGAACACCCTGCTTCCCCTCCCTGACTGACTGACTGACAGGAGCGAGTGAGGACTGCAGATGTTGGAGAGTCAGAGTTGAAAAGTATAGTGCTGGAAAAGCACAGCAGATCAGGAAGCATCCGAGGGGCAGAAGCGTCAAGGTCCTGATGAAGGACTTGTGCTCAAAATGTCAACTCTCTTGCTCCTTAGATGCTGCCTGACTTGCTTTTTCAGCGCCATACTTTTTGACTCTGACTGATCGGCAGCAGCTCCCCCTGACTTGACTAAGGACTGCTTGCCCTCCGACTTTGAGACACAACAATGTGGTTGAAGTCCATGCAGTGGGATGATGGTGTAAGCTATTGGTATCGGTATGACATTGACAGCACAGTGCTACGCAGCAACATATCCAGCCAGATAATGGCTGACAAGCTTGTGTCTGTGCTAATCTGCAAAGCAAGAGAGAAGTACTGTGAGTGTTTAAAGTTCTGCTGCAGCAGAAAAGTGCTAAAAGGCAGGGCAGGGAAGGTAAGGTAAGGCAGGGATGCTTGGAATCACCAGGGAGGCACTAAATGGATGAGCACGAAGAAAGTAAGTGAGCAAGCTCTGAGGTGTTGCCTGGTCCAGTGTGTGAGCAGAGTGCCTGAACCTCTGAATAAAGTACTCTTCCAGCAGCCTTTCAATACAGTTGGCTAGTGTGTCCACCAAAGTATATGATCACCCAGCAAGTGCCACAAGGATTCCGAGAAGCTGGAAGTTGTCAGCATCTGTGGAGATGAAATATGTGTGACTGGTGGCCCTGGAACATGCCTAGAGACCCTGAAACATTGTTACCAGGTGTCCAAGATGGCGAGCTGGAAATGACCTCTACATTTTTGATCACAAAATAGAAAGGGGCGGCACGGTGGCTAAGTGGTTAGCACTGTTGCCTGGGTTTGATTCCCACCTCGGGCAACTGTCTGTGTGGAGTTTGCACATTCTCCCTGTGTCTGTGTGGGTTTCCTCTGGGTGCTTTGATTTCCTCCCACAATCTGTAGAGTGCCGGTCAGGTGAATTAGCCATGTGAAGTTGCCCATAGTGTTAGGGGTAAATATAGGGTAGTGGTCTGGGTGGGTTATTCTTCAGAATTTCAGTGTGGACTTGTTGGGCTGAGGGCCTGTTTCCATCCTGTAGGGAATCTAACCTAATGTAGCAGTTACCAGGTTCCCACACAGACTTTCATGTCGGGAATTGTTGACTTCTAGTTTCCTTGCAGCGGGAGGTAGGATAGGAAGTTGCATTTTTATAGAAACCCTATAGTGTGGAATGAGGCTATTCAGCCCAGTCAGTCTCCAAAGAGCATCCCACCCAAACCCATCCCCCTACCCTCTTACTGTAGCCCCACTGGAATCGAACCTGGGGTCCTGGTGAGGCAGCAGTGCTTACCCTTGAGCCACCGTGCCATACATTAATATTTATGAGATGGAAGCCTTGTTAATAAGCAGTAATTCCCATTTAAAGACTCCACACAGCTGCTCAGCGAGAATCTCATTGTGAAACACTGTTGGGAAACACAGCGAGCTGCTCCCTATGTCACTGACTGCTTGTGCAAATCTGCCACAAATCTCCCCTTAACCCAAGTCATTTAGGTTCCTATCCAATTTGCCCATGGTCTGACACACAGCCTTTTATAAACCACTCCATAGCACTTCACAAAGACAGTTTCAAACAAAAGAAATGACATTGAACCACACAAGGGGACATGCTATCAGGTGACCAAAAGCGTGGTCAGCCAGGTATTTTGGGTGGACCTGAGAGAAGGAGAAGCAGGTTGAGGAGTGGTGAGGTCTATAGAGTATTTTCTCGAGTTCTGGGGTACATGTCTTTGGTAGGATTGTGAAAGCATTGGAGAGAACGCAGGAAAGATTTACAAGAACATTACCTGTGATGACGGACTTGTTACGTAGATGGATTGGAAAAACTGGAACTGTTCTCTTCAAAGAAGAAAAGGCACGAGGTAGCTTTTTTAAAGGAGTTCAAAATAACATGGGCTCAGGATAAAGTAGAGAGATACCATTTTCCATGGCAGAAAAGTTGCAAACCAGTGCACAACAATTTCATGTGAATATCAAAAAAATCAAAGGTGATATCAGGAAAACATTTTGAATATTTTTAAAATGTATTCACATGATGTAAGAGTTACTGCTTGAGCTAATATTCATCACCCAACCCAAACAGCCCTTGGGAAGCTGCTTTCTTGAATTGCTGCAGTGTTTTTCACTGGGGGAAACCCACAGTGCTGTTAGGTAACAGTGTCAGGATTTTGAACCAGCAGCAGTGAAGGAATGGTGATATATTTCCAAATCAGGATCATTTGTGGCTTGCAGGGGCTATTAGTGGGTGGTGGTTCTCCAAAGTGTCTGCTGCCCTTCTGGGCGATAGAGGTTCAGATACAGAAGGTTTGGATCTGGAACACACCAACCTGAGAGTGCGCTGCATGATGTGCTACTAAGACATGGTTTCTTGGGTCAAACACCATAGCCAGCAAGATTTCACCTGAGTGCTGCCCTCTATGTTAGCTCATGTAATATATGTCACAAAGAACAGCCTCTTGCTGAGGCAGATATCTTGAGGTTTATCAGCAACACAAACTATTTACATCGTGAAAGTATCACAGGATTACACATACTCTCTCTTGTGAGGAAGGGTCACTCGATTCGAAATTCTGACTTCTCTCCACAGATGATGCTAAACCTGCTGAGCTTCTCCAGCAATTTCTATTTCATCTCTCTCTCTTCTGTGCTTGCTCATGTACCTTGCACACAAATAGCTGATTGACTGAACACACTACACTGTCTCCATTGAACAGAGACAGTGAATGCCTACTTCAATACCAGAATGTGAAAAATGTTGTTGTGTAACTACCTGAAATGTACACTCCCACTCTGGGATCTATGCAAGAGCACAGTAGTCATCTGTGAAATGAGAAGTCAGCTGTGAAATCTGGCATTTAGCCAAAATATTGTAAGATTCCGTGCATAGTTGAAAATATAATGATATCACCTTTGTAAATCTAATTGGGATTCCAACTGAAAAGAAAATTAGGAGTGCAATTTCCTGAGCCGGTTCTTTCTTTCAATATCATCTTGAATTGGGAGCAGCTGATCTAGAATTGAATGGCTCAGTAGTTAGCACCAAAGCCTCACAGCGCCAGGGAACTGTCTGTGTGGAGTTTGTGCATTCTGCCCATGTCTGTGTGGGTGCTCCGGTTTCCTCCCACAATCCAGAGATGTGCAGGTTAGATGGATTGGCCATGCTAAATTGTCCGTAGTGTCCAGGGATGCGTGGGTTATGTGGATTAGCCATGGAAATATAGGATTACAGTTTAGGATGGGGAGTCTGTCTGGGTGGGGTGCTCTTCAGAGAGTCAGTGTGAACTTGATGGGCTGAATGGTCTGCTTCTGCACTGTAAGGTTTCTATGATTTTTTTAAAACTCAGTAGATTTTTCACAGCAATTTTAATATTCTGTTTGATTTATCTACAAATAGGTTTACCAGGTTTTCTTTTAAGAAAAAGGATTGAATTCAACCTGGAGCCCGAAGGGGACAGATTCTAATTTCCATGTTTGTAAATACACAGGTGCAATTCTTGGCAGGTTTGTAAACTGGAACATGACGATTATTGAAATCCAGCTTGCAATTTACCATTTATTTCAGAATAAACATACACTCATTAATTCATTCATTTATTATTTAGAATGAGTGGAAATATGGAACAAAGGATGCGTATACTCTTGCTTCAGTTTTATCTGAACAAGCTTGAGCCTTTCCAAGATAAGAACAGAATATTTATTACTCATTACTCCTACTACCTTACACTCACACATCATACTTACTGTACTTGTCTGACAGCCTAGTTTTTAACCATGCTGTCCAGGACACTTGTCTAAAATGCAGATACTGCAGATTACTTTAATAATCCAAAGCCCAGGAAATCAGAGGCTGCTGCTAGGCAAAGGCCAATACCTGTTTAAAATTCCATTCAGAGTACTATAGAAGGTAACCACATTCAATCTCTCCAGCTTGCGCACAGCATCAGTGAAACACGTAAATAAATGAGTTAAAAGCAAAATACATTGTCTTCTGGAAATTTAAAATAAATGCTGGAAGCACTTAGCAGGTATGGCAGTATCAGCGAATAGAGAAACAGAGCTTGTCTTTCAGTTCAGGTCAAGGGTCCAGCTGCAATTGCAGCTTGATATTAAAATTACTTATAGGGCCAGATGCCCAACTTGGCAACAGGATCATTTTGAAGAACTGTTACGATTGCAAATTGTTTGATAGGATCAGTGAAGTATTTTTGAAAATGTGTCTGGGTGTGGTAGTGAGCATTTCTGCATCTCACAGAGATGTCAGAGGAGTGGGTTAATTTTCTGTACAAAGGCTCCAAAGTGCATGGGGAGAGCAATGATTAGAATCATGGAATCCCTACAGTGCAGAAAGAGACCATTCAGTCCATTGTGTCTGCACCAAACCTCCGAACAGCATCCCACCCAAGCTCCCTACTCTATCTCTGCATTTCCCTCCACCAACCCACCTAACCTGCACATCTTTGGACTGTAGGAGGAAATTGCAGCACCCAGTGAAACCCCACAGAGCCACAGGGAGAATATACAAACACCACAAAATGGAATTGAATCCAGATCACTGGTGCTGTGAGGCAGCAGTGCTAACCACTGGGTCACGGTGTTGGGATACCTCTGCATTTGTAGCACAACAGAGAAGTAGAGTAAAAGCTGCATAGATGGCTTCTTCCAACATGAAGCCAAACTCCATTGTTCATCTTGACAGTGGCATGAGACTGGCTGACAGCTCATTTAGTGGATGCAGCCTCTATATGTGAATATCCATTGAATCTCCCTGCACGTAACTCTATTGAGGTCTTCATCTGAGACCCCTGCAATGGAAGACATTTGCCATCTTGTCCTCTGGGCAGCTAACACATAGCCCTGACCTGATTTCAGCTCTGCATACATGATAAGCAGTCTGATAAACTCAATACCTATCTCTGAGGGGGAGCTCTTTTGATACAGTGCAAGTGTCCCTATCTCTGGGCCAGAAGATCTGGGTTCAAACCCCACCTGCTCCAGAGGTGTGCCATCTCCAAGAAAGTTGATTAAAAATATCTCGTCGTGTCCAGGGTCTTTGCTGTTGTAATATCCATACCAGTCACTGTGAGTATCACATTGAGTGATGGTGCTTCTTTATCAGAATTGTGCTGCCTCTCTCTCTGTTTCGCTTCCTATGGATGGCAGTTCCTGGGTGTTAGAAAACAGGAAAATAGAAGGAGGAGTTTAGGAACATGTAAAGGGGGACAGGTTGTAAGCTGAAAATCCATGTTAGACCATACGGATTAAACCAGATACAATGATGAAGGTGAACTTGGAATTGAGAAGGGACAAGGGGCAGGAACATAGCTCCTCCACATTCTCACTGACACTGGGTACCAAGAGTCGAGCAAAGCTGACCTCATGCTATAGAGTATCACCTCAGCCATAGGTTTTTGCACCCTTCTCCCTCCCCGCTGTCTCCCCGCTGCTCCCATTGTGTGACATCTTGTCTTGTAAAAGGATGGGAGAATGCCAGTGACTGTATCGCAGTGCAGTTGGGTAATGCAACCATACAACAGAGGAGAAGAAGTAGGCCATTCAGCCCATAGAACCATGGCTAATCTGATCACCCACAACTCCGCCTCCCTGCCTTTTCCCCATAACCTTTGATTGCCTGACTGATAATCTGAATGACTGAAAAGCAGCAGCAATGTTGAGGTTAGCTGCATTGGAATGTATGTGAGAGTGAGGTGGGGTACTTGGCTGTTGTGCATGAACCCTGAGTGCAGTCTCCACTAATGGGTGAGTGATGGAATATGGTGCTTTTGGAGGTGGGTGAATGGTTGCTGGGGAGGTGATAGGGGTTACTACATGAACGTGCATTCACTGAGCGTGTCCACTCTCCTGAGATCATTAGGATTTTTGAAGCCTTGCTGCCAAGGCTTTGAGGCTACACATCAGGAATTAATCTGTCTGACCATCTGCTGTCAGATGTTTGTTCTTAAGATCCTCTGCTCACCACAGAACTATGGCATCTCCCCACTTACTCACTTCCAATACTAAAACCTCCAGCACTGTATCCGTGACCCTGGAGCTCCATCTCTGCCCTGCCATTATATTATCTTTGATTAAAATTACAGCAATAGCACTCAACAATTGCCCCTATCACCTACCAGAGATAAACTACCTTTAATGACAAAAAGCTCCCTGCATCCATTGTTAAGAACACAGCACAGCCAGCAAATTCCTGCTGCTGAGCACTGAGGTGCTGCTTAATGAATGCAGACATGAAAATAGCTTGACAACTTTGAGACTGGATGTTGCCCACTTCCACTGTAACCAGTGTGCGCAGGCTAACAGATTACAACTCCTTCGCCTGAATGAAAGCACAGACAATTCTCTAAGAGTTTTTAAGAAAATGAGTTAGAGCAAAAGGAGGTGGAAGTGAAGAAAACTAAAGAGAAAGGTGTGGGAGAAAGCAGTAACAATTAAATAATGGAAAGCAATGCTGGTGCTTGGCAAAGGGAACTGATAATGGGCCAAGTCAAAATATGGGTTCAGTGGAGTTATGAATGATCGCAGGATGCTCAAGAGAAAATGGAAGCAGTGCTTTAAATGTAAATAAACCTTTTTTTTAGATGTAAAGATTGACTTCGTGTTAAATTGGTATTTGAAGGAAGTTACATTGCCTGCCCATACCTATAAAATGTGAGATGAAAACGAGCTGGAAGCAATGGCGATTGTTTTCTGCATGCTTTGCTAATGTCCTTTTACATTGATTTAAATCACAGTTCCCTGAACCATCACTCGGAATAAGAGATGGGAGGAATGGGGCCATGGGTTGGCTCCCAAAGCTTTTGTCCAATGACAATAAAGAGTCAATATTTCTTCAAGATGGTGTGCAGGAGCTGAGCTAAATTACGAGTGGTTATTCAGGATGATGCTGAAAAACATTCGGTTACATTACTGACCCCCCTGTTGTAACTTGATACACGTATGGACCTTTTACTTGAACTGTTATGTCACACACAATCAAAATTGTCAAACAGATGGCACATTGTGCAGGTTTGTATAATCTTCATATTTCAGAATGCAGCTCATGCATTAATGCAACATTTACGCATTCCACTTAACACTCCACAGATTGCATTTCTGTCTAACTGGTGAGGTGAAACTCTGAGGCTGAACCCAAAATGTATTTCATTGGCTCCACAGCGCTGTGGGATGTCCTGAGTTTATGAAAGATATTATAGAAATGCAAGGCTTTTTAAAGTGGCCTACCATGTCAAAATAGATTAAATAAAAATTGAAAGAACTGCAGACGCTGTAAATCAGAAACAAAACCAGAAATTGCTAGAAAAGCTCAGCAAGTCTGGAAGCATCTGTGGAAAACCTATAATCCTGGATGGATTCAAAGCACGGAGGATGAAAATTGAGTTAAAATCCACGTGGGGTGAGTCTGAGCCAGGTGCAGTCACTGAAGAATGTGATGTAGCGAATTGGAAACGGGTCTTAGCAAATACTGGGTCAAATACTAGGAGCGACAGTGAAATTAATGATGGTGGTCAAGAAAAGAGATTGGAAATGGAAATCCTGTCAGAGAGAGGAGCAGAACTTCTTCAAGTTGACCATGTCTAGAAGAGAAGTGCAGTGAGTTAAATACTAAATAAAAACTGAAAGAGCCACAGATACTGCCAGATCAGCAATACCTGTTTTTAGATTAACACTTGAAAGAGGAAGACCCTGTACAATCTTTTAGATTAGATTAGATTAGATTACTTACAGTGTGGAAACAGGCCCTTCGGCCCAACAAGTCCACACCGACCCGCCGAAGCACAACCCACCCATACCCCTACATTTACCCCTTACCTAACACTACGGGCAATTTAGTATGGCCAATTCACCTGACCTGCACATCTTTGGACTGTGGGAGGAAACCGGAGCACCCGGAGGAAACCCACGCAGACACGGGGAGAACGTGCAAACTCCACACAGTCAGTCGCCTGAGGCGGGAATTGAACCCGGGTCTCTGGCGCTGTGAGGCAACAGTGCTAACCACTGTGCCACCGTGCTTTTTTGAAAGGGCCAGCTTAGCAAACCAATGGGAAGCTCCATGATGTGATGCGTCTAACCATCCAAACAATATCAACAACACTCTGCACAAAAGCTTGCAGGTGAACTTCAAAGTGATGCACATTGAGGTGAAACAATGGGATTGGAAATTGGTTGAACAGTAAAAAATGTTAGGTCCAAGTTAAAAATGTTTTGTCAACAAAGCGAAATATGCCAAGTGGATGTACTCATCTTAGATTGGTATTGGCAATGCAAAGGCTTTTAATTTGCATAGATAGCCTGGATTCAAAAATCAGTGGAGCTAATTTATGTCTCACTACTGTTTCAATTACAACTAAAAATGATAGAGCAGATTGGAATTGCGCTTCTCAACACCATATTTCCATTAGGTTGCAGAGTTTGTTTCCCCAGGTCTCATTACTAATGTGTTATTCCTATTCATTTTCTCCCTGACATTTATTCTCTCTCTCTCTATCTCTCTCTTACACACACACACACACGCACACATTCTGTCTTTTCCTTGTTTGGTCCTTGAACTTCTTTTGCTGTATAGATTCCTCAACAATTACCAAGGTTTGCTGAACTGCCTGGGGATCTCTTTCCTGTAGTATGGCCTTACTATTCCATTTTGGTGGTTGATGAGGGACTATGTAAATCATTATTAATAGCATTTTGGAAAGAAGAGAGCAACACAGCTGCTCTGTTTGTTGGCAAGGTGCTGGAATGAAAGGTGTGAAATCTGAGTGACAAAGCTAAAGAAAGACTTGCTACCACAATACTCTACATTTAATTAGGAATTGCATTTAATCAGCAGAAACTTCTGTTTTATGAGACTCAGTTGGCTGCACTTCAGAGCTCCTTTTCCATTATGAGAGTGCAATCATACATTATACAGTATCCTTAACTGAGATGCATGGATATTTATTTCAAATTTTGAAGTCTGCTCCATTGTGCCTCTCTCAAACATCCCTTTATGGTCTACACAGAAGGTTGAAACTTTAATGTGTTGGGGTTATAAGAAAATGAATACCTGTATTCCCAATATGCCCCAACTCCATACATACACAACCCTGAGTTCTCTAGCTCAACACATCATAGAACATAGAAGAGCACAGCGCAGGAACATGCCCTATGGCCCACTATGTCTGTGCTAATCATGATACCATTCTAAATTAATCCCATTCTGTTTGCAGATGGCCCACATCCTTCTATTTCCTGTCTGAACTCTTAAACTTTGCTAATGTTTCTGCTTCTACCACGTCCACTGGCAGTGCATTCCAGGCACCCACCACCCTCTGTGTGAAAAACCTGTCTCACACACCTCCTTAAACTTTCCCCCTCTTACCTTAAACCTTTGTCCCCAGTATTTGGCATTTCCACTTGGAAAAAGACTCCGACTATCCACCCTCTCGATGCCTCTCTTTATTTTATATACTTCGATCAGTTGCCCCTCAGCCTTGAAAACAATCCAGTTTAGTCCAATCTCTCCTCATAGTTACTGCACTCCAATTCAGGCAACATCCTGGTAAAGCTCTCTTGCACCCTCTCCAAAGACCCCACACAGTGTGGCAACCAGAACTGCACACAATACTCCAAAGGTGGCCTCCAAATACAACTGCAACAAGACTTACCAACTTTTATGCTCAATGCCCCAACTGATGAAGGCAAGCATGCCACACACCTTCTTTACTGCCTTACCTACTTGTGTTATCACTTTCAGGGAGCTATGGATTTGGACCCCAAGATCCCTTTGTTTATCAATGCTCTTAAGGGTCCTGCCATTTACTGTATACTTTACACTTGCATTTGACCTCCCAAAGTTCATCACCTCACATTTTCCCAGATAAAACTTCACCTGCCATTTCTCTACCCAACTGATCTATATCTTGCTGTATCCTTTGATAAGTTTCCTCATTATCCACAACTCCACCAACATTCACATCATCTGCAAACTTACTAATCAGACCATCTACATTTCATCCAAATCATTTATATATATAACAAACAACAGGGGTACCAGCACTGACCCTTGTGGAATACCACTGGTCACAGACCTCCAGTCAGAAAAACATCCCTCCACAACTACCTTCTCTTCTATGACCAAGCTGACTTTGTATCCAACTTACCAACTCACCGTGGATCCCATGTGACTTCATGTTCAGCCTAACATGAAGGACCTTGTTAGGGAAGACCATTTTGTAAGACTCTCTCCCCAGGAAGGTCTGGAACTTGTATAAGACTTTTCATGCTGTATGCACCAAAGAATATTTGACATGAAATGTTAATGTACATTGTAAATGTAACCTGTAATGGCAGGTGTAGTGAGAAAACTCATGTACTATACTGAAAGAAACTGATCTATGCTACACTTCATGTCAAATCAAATCTGAACTATTCTGTAAAGTAGCCTTAAGAATTTAATGAAGTATATTTTTCAAAAAAACTCAGCCTTGCCACTATGTTTGTCCACAAGTGGAGACTGCAAGGGTAAGGTGGGGATTACTTCACTTTGGGTAACATAGAACTGGCTTCTCATTTATACCTGGCTTACACAGAGGCTTTCTGCGAGTTTAGAATTTTGCAATGAGGCATTTTATTGGGTGGTACTGTGTGGTAACTGACCTAATGTTGCTTTATTCAAAAACTAGGTGCCTGAAGTGGAATGCTCACTGCACCCATTGCACTAATGTCCTTTATTTTGATGAAAAACTTTCAGTAAACTTCAAACATGACCAATCAATTTGATAGTTGCACTGCAAACTATTTAGTTCTTCATTCAGTCTGAAAAACAACAACAAACACTAGAAACATCCGTTTTATAGACTTTTCGAATATTGCTGTTTTCCATAGGGTAAAATCTGCCAGTGATTAATTTTATGTTATCATGAAACAGTAACTATAAAGATTTTGATAGTGATTGGATAAGTTGGTAATGTGTTACGCCTTCATTAAGAATTCTATGCAATGAATAAGTGGAGATTGGCTAATCCACTGAAATTTGTACAATGTTATAATCAGGAATGTACTGCCTGATGGGGTGGTGGAAAGAGATTTGATAAATAATCTTTTCAGGTTACATAGATAATTGAAACGCAATGTTTTGCAATGCTATGGGAGATTGAAACTATTTGGATGGGATAGAATACCTGAGCCCAAAGATAATGTGGGAGCCTTTCTTCAACGTAAATATCCATTCTAGCTCTCAGCTGGTTTGACCTCCCAAAAGCTATGCTATTGCGTGATGGACAGACATCCCAGGGTGGTGCTGGAACACACCCACCCATCCCTTCGAACAAACCCAGACAATTAACTATCTTCTCCACCTCTCCTCCTCAGCTCCCCACAAAATGTTGGATTTATCCTTCACAGCCTGAATGGGGTTAAATCCAGCAAGACAAGTTTATGTCCTTATTTCTTACTGTGTGTCGTTGTTTCTCTCCTTTCTTGGTTGATCTGCTTGAACTGCACTTTGGACACTTTCAGAATGTTGGCTTGGTAGTTGACCAACTGACCAGTACTCCACTTACCAAAACCCTGTCCCAGTCATCATTCCAGATTTAATTGAAGGGTATCTTTCCTCCAGTGCATTCAGTTGAGTAGTGAGCCACACATAAATCCCTATAGTCTGATATTTACCAATCAAATGTCCTTACACTGGAGCAGATGGTGAAAGTTTTGTCTTTGCAGAGTACATTTTATAGTTACTTTAAATGATTGAAATATCTGATACATCCTTTTGCTTAAGAGTTCAGGGTATGGCAAGGTTATTGGCAGAGCATCAGTTGGAAGGTTGCATTTTCTCATAACCTCATCACATGTTAGCCCAGTGAATCTCTGTGCATACAGAATCACTTATGAACTGCACATTCAGTGCTTACCATCGGATTTGCAGCTCAACCATTGTCAAATCAATGTGACAGCGGACTTTTTTTTTTAATCAGCATTCTCAAGAATTCTGAACTCCAGTCTCCGGGGCTTGAGCTTTTGACTGTTCACTTGAAATAAAAGTAATTTAGTGTGTAACCTCCCAGATCTCGCACGATATTTTACACCCTGTTCTACGTTGCTATCAAAGTGGAAGTCGACTCTCCTACAAAGCTATTAGCTGTGGCTCAGTGGGTAACCCTCTAAGTCATAACTTTCTGGGGTTGAGCCCCACTCCAGAGAGCTGAGCACATCATTTAGGCTGAGGGAGGGCTGCACAGTTGGAGGTGCCATTATCAGGATGAGGTATGATGCCAAGACATCTGTGGAATGGCAAATGATGAAGCTTAAGTGTAATATAGTAGTGTGATCAGTTCTCTTTCAGGATTAAATTATTGATTCTAATAAGGTGCTGTAACCAGTTTTGCTCTGTCAGAGGTCGGGCAGATGCTCTGACCTCCAGTTTTCCATTTTGGTCAAAAAGCTTAATCCCTTTGGAGATTACTTTTGGGATTACTATTGATGAAAAGTTTAGCTGGCCCTGTCACTTTGGGTCCTGGAGCAGGTCAGAATTCTGCAGTGAGTAACTCACCTTCCACTGCCTGGAATAGTACCACCCTCAAGTTCCCATCAAATCACAGGCCAATCCTGACTTGGAATTATATCACCACTTTTTTTTCACTGTTGGTGGGTTGAAATCCCAGAACTCCCTCCCGAAGGGGATTTTTGGGTGGCACAGTGGCTCAGTGGCTATCACCACTGCCTCACAGCACCAGGGACCTGGGTTTGATTCCAGCCTCAGGCGACTGTCTATGTGGAGTTTGTACATCCTCTCCGTGTCTGCGTGGGTTTCCTCCGGGTGCTCTGGTTTCCATCCACAGTCCAAAGATGTGCAGGTTAGGTGGTTTGGCCATGCTAAATTGTCCATAGTGTCCAGGAATGTGTACATTAGCCGTGGGATATATAGGGATAGGTTAGGGGAGTAGATCCACCTGGGATGCTCTTTGGAGGGTCAATTTGGGCCCAATGACCCTAGAGGCCTCCTTTCATACTAGAGGGATTCTCTGAGTCTAACAACAGTGTGAGTATACCAAAAAAATATAGAGGGCAGCAATTTTAAAAAAGAGCTAATTATCCTCAAGGGCTTTTCAAGGACTACAGGGATGAGTAAAACATTAGGCTTGTTAGCAACACCTACGTACCACAAATAAGTAAAGAAAAACACATAACTGGCCATTGCCCCACAACTCAGTCTCAGTTTAATGGCCGCACTGTCACTTTTGGGAACCTTTTGGATTTCCTGATGCCATGAAGGGTGCTATATAAATACAAAGTATTTTCTCTACATCAATTCTATTGAACTTAATTTTTAATATGAGGATGAGATCAGAAGTTAAGTGAAGGTAACGATCAAATTAATTAATAACGCCTACTCATAGTGTAATGGAGAATTAAGGAGTGAGTTGGCAGATGGGAAGAATAAGAAGGCATATCAGTTAACTTGCTGCTCTCAAGTAATTCTTCATTCTTACTGTTAATCTCATCTCCTTGTATGAAAAGGCGCTGAAAGACTGACATCGTCTTTTGTGAAGTTCTGCAATTGGATTTGGAGCAGTTACATTTTCTACAGGGATTTGATGGTGAATTTAACGGACTTGGGTGACCTGATCCTAAGCACAAGGTAAGGGATCCCTCACACATTGTGACTGTACATTAGGACAATTGAGGCCCACTGCCCATTAACGTTCCACCTGGTTTGGAACAAATGCTGCTCCGTTCCTGCAGATTCTGCTGGGCGATTTATTACATTAATGAACGGCTGTAACCTGACTAGAGCTCACACTTTTCACGAGCAATGTTTACAAGCATCTCTTCACTTGAAGGGCAGTGTCAATGTGAAACCTCATCTCCTAAAAAGCTGCTGAACTGGCAATAAATTGAAAATGTCAAAAGTGTAGTTGATAGATTTCTGTTAGACAGGTAAATAGTGAGGATCCCAGTCAGCCAGGGTTTAATTAAATTGTGGATCAGTCCTGAGGGACTGAATGGCCACCTGTTCCAATGTACCTGCTCATAGAGCTCCTATGGTAAATTTAACACATTAATGGCACTCACAGAACAAGCTGCTGGTGCTGGATCAGTGGTGCTGGAAGAGCACAGCAATTCAGGCAGCATCCGAGGACAGGCAAAATCTGACTGGTTTAGTTTTGTTTGCGTGTTGGCCAATTTAATGAACCAATTAATATGCTGCCAACTTGGCTGACTGAATTGGAAGGCAAGTCGCATTGGACTCGAAAAGTTAACTCTGTTCTTCTATTCTCAAATGCTGATAAATCTGAAGATTAATTCTTCTGTTTTCATTATTCTTTGTTTTAATTATTAATTGAGCTGGATGCTGCTCTCGTACCGTGCAAGTCAGCATAAAACAAACTAACTCACTAACTCCAGCCCTCAATCACCAGAGATATTCCAGGACGTTTGTAAGTTATTCACATAACCGAGAAAGGCAGAGCAATGCAAAAGTGGCCTTGAGGTCTGAAAATGACATTTCTGCATCAATCTGAATGTACTTTGTTAGAAGTTACATGACTGCTTTGTTTAGCACATTGAGTAAGGTGTTTGCTGCAAATGCCACTGCGTGTTCATCAAGTGGACAAGTGTGTGTCAATTCTAACTGACTTCCTTCATAAAGACAGGACATTAGGACTGAGTTGCACATGAAATAATTCCTTGACCTTTTCCTTGAGAAAGCAAATGGAGGCATTGTTCTGTATTTTGAATTTAAATTCTAGAGACCATTTGTACCTTCAGTGCCTGTATAAGTGCACCTTGGTCAAGAACTGATTCGCTTGAAGTCCACTTTAATCCTAGAATCATGGCTTAAATTATTATAGAAATTAAATAGCTGAATATTAAGCAATTCTCCCTCATAAACGATGCAATGGATAGACAGAAAGAGGCATTTATATAGAGGCTTTGACAACCTAAGGAAATCTTAAAGGGCTTTACTGCCAGTGATGCACTTTTTGGAATACAGTTACAGTCAAAATGCAAGGTAAGCTGCAGCAAACTTCCACAAAGAGCAACATGGTAATGACCAGATAATTTTTGTGTTAGTTGAGGGATGAATATTGGCTAAGATTCCATGACTAGTTTCGAAATTTTACTGTAGTACTTCATCTGTGGAGTTTGATGGATCCTTGGTTTAATGTTGCAAGTGAAAGATAGCACCTTGGACATGTAGCACTCCCTCAGTATTGCACTGGAGAGTCAGCCTAGATTATGTGTTCAAGTGTTTGCAGAATGGAGTGCAAGCAGCATTCTGATTTGGATGCAGGAGTGTTACTGCTGAACTACAGCTGACACACTGATGATACTTGTTAAGCTTGGCTGGCTAAGATTCTGTTGAATCATACACTTGAAATAATTCAGTATTTCTTAAATTCGGATTGCTTATAAATTCTCTCTTTCTTCACTTGTTATATGCTGTGCTTATTCTGTCTGTTTCACTTGTCTCTTGTGGTTTTGGTAAAATAATTTTCAGATCTTCACTGAGTATGACATGCTTTAGTTCACTGTTCTTCCTTGGCAAAATAAATTGAATTAAATAGCAAAAGAAAATCTAAATCATTTAATCTCACTCTATCACTTGGAAGCCTGATAGAGCTCCGACAAGAGGTCATTGACCGGATAGGTTAACCTTATTATCTTTTCTCTCGATGCAGACACTGTCTGAGTGTTTCCAGCAAAGTCTGCTTTTTGAAAAAAAAATACTCCTAGCATCTGCAGTTTTTAAATGTTTTCTAAAATAAAATTGCGGTGCTAAGCAAAAATGCAAATGATTGAGTGCAGGAATTGCAATGATAGCAGGCTGTCATAGCAGACCAGCTCCAAAAATGGATAGGACACCTTCAGGGAGCAGAGGTTTAGGTAGCAGGCAGGTAAAGGCACTGTTCATCCCATAGAAAGATCTCATTAATGTACAAACATGTTACGCCATGAGCCTACAATAGCATAGAAACAGTATAAAATCCTATGTTGTACTGAGAAAAAGTCAGTACTAATTTGCTGTTATCTATACAAGCATCTCATGCAATGAATTAATATTCCTGTTCAGAAACCCCCAGGGCCTCCTGCTTAACACAAACAATATACCTGCACTGCCCACATTCCGTCCTCTGACTAAAGGAACAAATGGAGCTGTAATCATTCTTCTTTAATTAACCTTTCATCTAAACCCTGCAGGCAGAAATCTGTATTTATAGCAATGGACCTACTTTGAGTCATTTTTCTTTTTGACTGCTGTTCTAGAACATTCCATTACTCATATTTGGAAAGTCAGAGCTCCAAACCTTGTTGATTAGGGTTAATCTGAGCCCTACTTCATCCAGTTCCACAATGAGGTGATCAGCCAGAAAGAGCAAAATCTAGAGAAAGTATGCTTCTGAAAAGTGTAATCATTCACTTTGGTTTCACAGGCATGAATGATCAGGTTTGGAAAAGATGTATCCATCGAGAAAAGGACTCACCAACTTGGAAAATGCCTTCACGGATACAAACAAGTGCTTGATGAGCGTGTTATTGGGAATGAAATTACTGTAACTCCTTGAAAAGGTGCTTTCCATTTCTGTGATGCTGATTGTCTTCAGGGATTGATGAAAATCACCAGGACCCTGTGATTGAATTGCCATCTATTCCCTTGACTGGTTTCACCCCATCCAGTTTCCTGAAGGCACTGACTCATGCTGAGATTTAGCTCCGAGCTGAAAATGTGTTGCTGGAAAAGCGCAGCAGGTCAGGCAGCATCCAAGAAGCAGGAGAATCGACATTTCGGGCATGAGCCCTTCTTCAGGAATTTAGGAATTTGAGATTTAGCTCCTCAAAGCTCAGCTCCCAACGTCCACGCTTTGTGCAGGAGCTGAGCATGTAAGTATGTTTCTCTCTTCTATTGTCTTTCTATTTAAACAGCTTGGGCTGCCCTCTGAGGTTGGGTATATTCCAGGAGATTTCAAAACAGGACCTCCCTTACCCATTCTTGCATTGTTGGTTCCTCAAAACGCCCAACCTCAAGGCACCCAGCCTTCTCATATTGATGAGAGAGCCAACAGATCCCTGATTACCCTATTGTGCAATGCAGAACTTTATGGATTGATGTGTAGAGGGAGGGAGGGAAAGGTATTAGAATTGTCATTATGTAATGTTGGAACTCATAAAGGCCTAAGATACTTTGGTCAGAATTATCATACATTTGAATCCCCAGGCAACCATTATTATAATTTTGGGATTATAAGTATGGTGGGGTTCTAAGAATGACCTTTCCAGTCTTTCAGGCAGTAAGTAGTGGGTTCACGTCCAACTTAGAGGTCTCAACAGTTTGTTTCAGTCATCATTAATGAAGGGAATGCTGCACTGTTGGAGATACCTGTGTTAGCTGTGAAATTAAACTGAGGTCTTTTCTGTCCTTTTCATAAAAATGTCAATGATTCCCTGGCCATACTTTAAAGAACAGATGGGTGCATCATCCCTGGTGTCCTGGACAATATTTATCTGTCAGCAATTTCAATAAAACAAAACAAAAATAAAATCCTTTGTCATGATCATATTGCTGTTTGTAAGATTTTGCTGCAGCCCAAATTGACTGTTGTATTTCCCAAATTACAGCACTTCAAAAGTATTTTATTCACTACAAAGCACATTTAGAGCTTCTGAAGATATGTAGGGCACTCTCGAAATGCAAGTTGTTTTTCCTTTTAAGCATATGTTCAAGTATTATTGTGTGCAAGGATACCTTGTTGAAAGGCTCACACGAAGTGTATCCATGGAGTCATAGGGTCACACAGCATGGAAACCAACCCACAGCATTGGTCCAACCAGTCCATGTTAACCATAATCCCAAACTAAACTAGTCATACCTGCCTGGGCTTGACCCTTATCCCTAAAAACATTTCTTATTTATACACTTATCTAAATGTCTTTTAAACATTGTAACTAAAACCACGTCCATGACTTTCACAAACAAATGAAAAAGAGTTGCCCCTCATATCTTTTTTAATCTTTCGCCTCTCACCTTAAAAATATGCCCACCTTGTCTTGAAATCCCCCACCCCAGGGCCAAACCACCTGCCATTCACCTTATCTATGCCCCTCATGATTTTATTAACCTCACCAAAGTTACCTCTCAACTTCCTACACTCCAATAGAAAAAGTCCCAGCCTATTCAACCTCCCCTTATAACTCAAACCCTCCATTCCTGGCAACATTCTGGTAAATCTCTTGTGAATCCTCTCCAGCTTAATAATGTCCTTCCTATAGCAGAGGGGTGGGGGGGCAGAACTGGACATGGTACTGCAGAAGAGGCCTCATCAATGTCCTGTACAACCTTAACATCCATGAATTAACCCTTGACAATGTGTCAGCACTGGATGTGTAAGGAGGAAAAATATTGGCAATAATGCTTAAAGATAGCGAATTAAATATTTGATACATTATTGTGGAGTTAAAGGTAAATATTTCCTTTTCAAGTTGTAAGAAGTTGGTAGAGGACGGGCTTTCAGCACAAATTTAAGCCTAAGGTTTTCTTGGTTTTCCATCATTCACTTTAATGTAAGACTCTAAGCAGCCTGCACTCACAATAGGATTGCCAACTCTTCAGAGTTAAAGATTAATTCCCAGAATTCTGCTGAAAACAACACTGGAGAAAAATCATAGAAGTATTAAAAGTGTCTATCAATATCTATTTGTTAGATACAAAAATGTGTGGATGACTGAAAAGAAAAGGCAGTTTAACTGAGAGTCAACACCATCCAATCTAGCAATGAAGAGTCTGTTCACTATCCAACAGGCTGTGGGCAGGTGGTGAAGCATCACATAGGGCATGTCCGCTGACCAAGTGGAGCTAGGATATTGGGAGATCATGTGATCGAACTTGGCATGTGTTGAGCTAGAATTGGCCAAGCTAGGTAAGGAACCCCTCCCACCAAGCTGTTCTTCCCTGGTTATCAAGAGGAAAGTCAACCTGTTCAGTGGAGTGTGTGGAAGCCAGTTGCAAGAGCTTTTCCACCACATTCATAGTTACATTTCTGTCCTGGTGATATGTGATAATTTTGTGTCAGGCAGCAGCAGGCTGTTGCTCTTCTATGTATCATTGCATAATGGGTTTCATGCAATGGCTCGAATACAACAATCTGCATTTATATAGTGTCTTTGACTTACTAAAATGTCTGAAAGCACTTCCTAGAAGTATTACCAAACAAAATGTAACATCAGGCCAATGAGAAATTAGAACACAGTCTTTGAGCATTGATAGGGCTGCAAATGGATATGTCCTCTTACTGAAATCCTCTTGTTAAATTTTATTTACTATACCCCTTCACACCCTCTCAAATTAAAGCATTTGCCAATAGACCATGTTCCCTCTGTTCCACTAAAGAGCAACAAATTTATGTAAACATATGGATGGATATAATTGTTGTCACAACTCTTGGCACTTGTGCATGGTACAGAGTGTGCACTGACTAGGGGACAGTACTTCAATTCTGTCAGTGATATTTATTATTCACATGCCTTCAAAGCAATGTTTCTGCTTTCTTTGTTTTTCTCCATGTATGAAATGCAGTGCATTTAAGGGAAATTATAATGTTCTCTCCTGAGGCTGTTGAGTCATTATAACGGCCTAAAATGATCTGATCTAAACTTAGTGATGATTTTAACACCCAACATGGCAATAGACTGTTTTGGCAGTGTTTAATTTGTGAGTTCTTTGCACTGATCTAATTTTGATTCTGTCTAAAACATAAAATTTAAATAATTTGAACTCTGACAGTTACTAATAAATCCAACAGGGAATTCAGGAGTAAATTATTTACCTGTAGAATGGCGGGAATGTGGATGTTGCTGCTACATGGAGTAGTTGAGGCTTTTATTAACACATTTTCACACATATGTTTTCCTCTTGAGGAAAGGTGGGCAAGTGACAGAACATTTCCCAGGCAGATTATCAGCTCATTGAATTCCATCCTCTTAAACTTCCCAACAGAGACCTCTGATCTCTCTTCCCCACCTATCCTAATGACTCCAGTTATTCCAAGGCACATGTTCCCTGACCAAAGTTCCATCAGGCTGCTCCCTGACTTATGTCCCACTACAAATATCTCCTGTATCCATCGGTTTGAACCCCTTTCTAATGCAGGTGTAACAGATTGCACCCCATACCTCAAGGACTGGAGCCTCCTCAGGATCAGATCCCCAACTCAGATCAGACTCCTCCCTGAGTTGGGCTTTGATCTCTTTGTTGCTGTGTTTATTCTCCAGCATTTGTTGTCCCTACCATCAATGTCTCTAGATTGCTAGTTCAATCATGGGGCTACTCATTCCATTATAAGACAGAAATATTTTTGAAAATTCTTCCACAGGAAGTGGGTGGTAAGCCCTCAAGAAGGTGGAAGTGAGCCACCTTCCTGAATTGAGGCAGCCCATTTGATGTCGCTGTACCCAAGGTGGTGTTACCAAGCCAGGTTCAAGATTCTAATTCAGAGTAATGGTCAGGGAACCATTGATGTATTTCCAACTCAAGATGATGTGTTACTTTGTGGAGAACTTGTAACTGGTGGTGTTCCCATTCATCTGCTGTCTTTGCCCTTCTAGATGGTAACATTTTCCAGTTTGGAAGGTGTTGCCAAAGGAAGATTGGTGAATTTCTGTAATTTGCCTTGCCCATGTTGGATGGGTATGCCAGCTGGTTAAGTTCTGTCTGAGCTGCTGCCCAAGATGAAGGTTGCTGCTAACATCCTATTTAAGGGCACAAAACTTGAGGGCTGGCATGCTCTGATGTGGTAGAGAGTTCCTCCACAACTACAGGAATATTTTGTAGTTAACAGAATATCATTTAATTCATGTTAGCAAACTAGGTACAGGTCACATTGGTATAACTGATATTTATACAGAGACTGTTCTGCCCACATGTCCGATGATATCATCAGAGTGGATGGTGCTTATGGCATCGCTTTCAGGCCCATCTACAACAGCAGGCCCTTTCTGCTGGCTCTGTGTACTGGCGCTGGAGGAAGTGAATGTTCAAGTTAGTGGACGCGGTGCCAATCAAATGGGTTCTTTGTTCTGGATGGTGTCAAGTTTCTTGAGCATTGTTGGGTCTATACTTGTGTCTATAAATGGAGAGCACCCCATCACACCCCTGATTGGTGCCTTGTAGATGGTATATGGGAACTGGAGAGTCAGGAAGTGAGTTGTTCCCTGCAGAATTTCCAGCTTTGGATCAGTTATTGCAGCTACAGCTTTTAAACAGCCGATCCAGTTCAGTTTCTGGGAAGCTGCCAGAGTATTAATTGGGGGTACTGCTGTGGGTTAACCATTAAGCCTCAGGCCCAGACAATTCTCTGGGGACTCGTGTTCAAATCCTGTTTGCCCACAGCAGCTGGTGGAATTTCAATTCAATTAATCAATAATTCTGTAATTAAAAAGACTAGTAACAGAGACCATCAAAGTACTGAATTATTGGAATAATTCACTGATGTCCTCAGAGGAAGGAAGTTTGATTAGACTTGCCCAGATAAGACTCCAGACTGTCAGCAACATGGTTCATTTCTAAATTTCCTCTGAAATGACTAAACAAGTCACTTAGTTGGGTCAAACCATTTTGGAAGAAGAACTATCAGCCTTGGATCTATTCCAAGCTGATAGATTAAGAAGTCTAATGTTGCCCTGAACAATCACTCTCCAGTTATTCCTGGCTGGAAGTGTTTGTATGTGGGCAATGCATGAAGATTCATTCAGTCTCGCCGAGGACATTCCCATTACTAATAGATAAATTCACTTATATTCGCCATCTGAGCTTCCCATATACAGACTTTGAAAGGGCTTTGAAGTTCATTGAATTGTGCAGCAAAACAACTGACTGTACTCAAGTGTGAAGAGAAGAAAGTTAGAATGAAAATAAAAATTAAGCTCTCGATCCTTAGTTTGAATCCAGAGTCAGATTGATAATATGCAGGTTGTAGTGTGATCATGTCTGGCTTGTTGATTTGAAGTAATCTACACCAATATTCAATAAACATCACCAATCTTCATTAAACATACTGCATACAGGAGACGGTAAGAGAGGACACCTCTAGAACCCTACACACTTTATCATAGAATCCCTACAGTACAGAAGCAGGCCATTTGACCCACTGACTCCACACCAACCCTCTGAAGAGCATCTGACCCAAACCCATTCCTCTACCTCGGCATTTCGCATGGCTAGCCCATCTAGCCTACACATCCCGGGACACCATAGGAAATTTAACATGGCCAATCCACCTAACTCACAGATCTTTGGATTGTGGAAGGAAATCAGGGCACCCGGAGGAAACCCAAGCAGACATGGGGAGAATATGCAAACTCCACGCAGAGTCATCAAAGGCCGGAATTGAACCTGGATTCCTGGCACTTTGAGGCAGCAGTGCTAACCACTGTACCACATGTATCCCAATTCCATATGGTCTCACAATGTAGTGACATAGCCACAAACTGTTAACCTTTGAGTATTCACAGTTACCATTCAACCCTTAGATCTCTCCCCCTCAACCATGTGAATTTTCTTGTGCCTGAAGTGTCAATCTCCAGCCATGTTCTCTGCTCTCGTGAAGGACATGTAGGATGTACCGTTTCCTTGGAAGGTCAACACATTGGGAGAATGGAATTCTAACTTCTCACAATAGCTGGTCCTGAGCTCTGACAGTACTATGACCTGAATGTAAAAACAGTGAAGAGCAATCAAGGGAAAACTGACTGAAGAGGCAATGCTCCAGGACTCAAATGATCAGACGCAGAGTACAGCAAGATCCAGCACAGCTTCAAACAGTAGATTGTCGCTTCATTCTATGTTCATGAAAGAGCAAGATAAAGTCTAGACTGTCATTTTGCTGTCAGTCACTGTCGTTCTCACTACATCCTGTTCTCAGATCTTCTCACCTCCCCTCAGAGACAAAGCAAAGATCTGTAAAATCCTCCTGAAGTTCTAGAGCTGCTGACTCTTCAATAAGGACTGGCTGGCAGGGGAATGAGACAACCTCTTCTGCTGCAGCTGGTGAATAAACAAGATTCAAAGCTACTCTGTTTAATAATAACCAATCCTGACTGAGAGTTAATGATTTCTTGCCCAGTGTAGCCAAAAATAACCCTGTCTGTGCCTTTATGCAATACCTCCTATACCTGAAGCTTGCTAGAGAAGTGGTGCTGAACCTGAAGGTATGGAAACAGGCCATTTGGCTCAACAATCCACACCGACCTTCTGAAGAATAACCCATCCCCCTTACCCTAATACTCCACATTTACCTCTGACTGATGCACCTAACCTACACATCCCTGAACACTCCGGGCAATTTAACATGGCCAATTCGCCTAACCTGCACATCTTTGGATTGTGGGAGGAAACCTGAGCACACCCACACAGACACGGGGAGAATGTGCAAACTCCACACAGCCAGTCGCCCAAGGCTGCAATTGAACCCATGTGGCTGCAGTGCTAACCACTGAGCCACCATGTCGCACATGTCCCTGTAACTAATTTAAAATTGTTTTTCTTGCCAT
Organism: Chiloscyllium plagiosum; assembly: GCF_004010195.1. Classification (NCBI taxonomy): domain Eukaryota; kingdom Metazoa; phylum Chordata; class Chondrichthyes; order Orectolobiformes; family Hemiscylliidae; genus Chiloscyllium; species Chiloscyllium plagiosum. The sequence continues at coordinate 38,538,922 of NC_057730.1, forward strand.
TCGCCATGATCTTTGCATGCCAGCAATCATCCACATCCACAAATATACTCATAGAAGTGTACTTCCTGTTCCTCAGTATCATCTACTTCTTGGAGAGCAGCAGATTGGAGTGATCTGCTTTGAACTTTCACCCTGCAAATGGAAATCTCCTATTGCTGTTTTGACAAACCACTTTAAAATGACCTTCATTATGGAATGCAAAGGTGGGCAAGGTTGTGGCTTTCCTGCCACAGCAAACCCCAAAGACCCCAATGGAAATTATATCCTTCTCACACTGGGGCTGCCGCATTGCAGGCATGTTAGGAACTCTTTAATTTATTAATTGGTCTGAATTGTAGTCAGTTGTCTGGCTTCAGGAGCGTTCCCTGTCCCTTGGATAAACTTACTTAGCTTGTGAAGTTCAACATGTCTGCTGAGTTGCTCGTCTTCTGCTAAGGTGAATTCCTCATCAGAATTTAAACACAGCTTCATCCAGCATCTCACCATAATGCAGTCACTTCTGAGATCATCTTTCAATGATCCACATGATTAGCGAGGTGGTGCAAGTCATTCAGAAAAGTATCGATGATTCCAGTGTATGATGGGGTTATATCTTAAACTAAGAATCAAAGACCTCAATGGCATTGTAATATTTAGTGAGTTCGTCTCCTGCACTTGTCTGATGAGAATTACTCTGGCATTCGGACTTGGCTTTTGAATGGTTTTTGATTGAGGTTTGAGACAATATGGTACCTGCTGAAACCTCAGCGTCAGGTGCTCCAATACACAATCTTGTCAGGGCCTCTGCATGGTCTGGAGGTTTTGGTGAAGGTAAGGCTTTTCCATTATCAGGTATTATTGTAAGGTGTGCTATGTAAAATCTCTAGCTTCACACCCTTCTTCAGTTTTGAGTGGGGTGACCTCTCTTGTGTAGTTTTACCTTTGTGTGACCCAATGAATGGGTTGGCCTCAAAGTCCATCACCATTCCTCCCTCTTATAGTCAGGTTTCTCTTCAGGTTTTTCCGAATTCCTGTGGTTGGTTTGTTGGGCTTGCCCTCACCCACTACACTCTAGTTCCACTGGGTTTTTCTTCAGGTGCTCTCTTACTGCTTGCCACTGGACCTGCGGATTTGGTCACTGCTTGCTATCATGTTGCATGATCATGTTTGGGTTGTGTTCATAGAGGTAACCCACACCCAGTGGACAATCTTTATTAACTGCAACTGCACACTGGAGAAGGTAAGAGCAGACACCTTTGGAACCCTACATTTCACATGCCAGTTCCGTGTGATCTGACAGCAGTATGGCATAGGTGCAATCATTAACTGTTATTGGAGTAACAGTATAGTTAACCCTTTGCACAACATTGGCCCATTTCTTTGATACTATAGGAATGCTAATTAAAATGTGGTTGTGATGCCATGTTTTCATTCTTGGTGATTGCATGCTTTAGAATTGTATTGGTTATCTGACATTCATTGATCAGATATTGACTCATGTCAGCAATAGCAAGAAGATAATAATGGAATATTTATAAATTATAGATTCCCATGAATAAGGGGAGGTGATGGCCGAGTGGTATTATTGCTAGATTGTTAATTCAAAGTCAAGAGTGTGGTGCGGGAAAGCACAGCAGGTCAGGCAGCATTCGAGGAACAGGAGAATGGACATTTCAGGCAAAGCCCTTCATCAGGGATGAGGCTCAGACTGAGGTAATGTTCAGAGTACCTGACTGGAATTGTGCTCTGGCAGATAGTGAAGATCAACAAAAAGTCTGGAATTAGGAGTGTAATAATAATCAGGTTAAATGGCTGGAGAAAGGAAAAGAAAAACAGCTGGTTCAATTATGTAATTTTTTTTTAAGGAAAATGTCAAGGTGTATATAAGGAGGGAGAGGGTAGCTAGGGAAAGGATAGTTCCACTCAAGGACAAGGGAAGGAATTTATGCATGGTGCTAGAGGAAGTGGGTAAAGACATTGACAAAAACTTTGCATCAGAATTTACAAAGGAGAAGGATATAGTGGTTGGGGATCTCAGGAAAAGTATGTTGAGATGTTGGGGCATGTCACTACTAAAAAGGAGGAGGTATTGGGCGTGTTGAAAAGCATTAAGATCGACAAATTTCAAGGACTGGATGGTATCTATCCCAGAATGCTGAGGGAGGTAGATGAGGAAATTGCTGTGACCTTGTACAAAATCTTTGCATCAACTTTAGTCATAAGAGAGGTCCCAGAGGACTAAGGAAAAGTTAATGTTGTTCCTTTGTTTAGGAAGGGCAATAGGATAACACAGGAAATTATAGGCTGGTGAGCCTTATGGCAGTGGTAAGGAAATTACTGGGGAAGATTCTTATAGATAGGATTTACTCATAATTGGAGAAATATAGACTTATTTGTGATAGATAGCATGGCTTTGTATGGGAAAGGATTTTTTCTCATAAGTGTTACTGCATTTTTGAGAAAGTGACAAAGATAATTGATAAGGGTAGTCAGTGGATGTTGTCTACATGGACTTTAGCAAGGCCTGTGAAAAGTCCCTCTTGGCAGGCTGATATAAAAGGTGAGTCATATGGGATCTGCATATGGGAGCTGGTAAGATGGATACAGTCTGGCTTCATCACAGAAGACAGAGAGTAGCAGTGGAAGGGTGGTTTTCTGATTGGAATCTGTGACCAATGGTGTTCCTCAGGATCAGTGCTCAAACCCCTGTTGTGTGTGTAATATATATATATATATATATATATATATAAAATATATTATATATATGATTTGGAGGAGAATGTAGGTGGCCTGATTGGTAAGTCTGTGTGACACAAAGATTGGGGGAGCTGCAGAGAATGAGGAAGATTTCCAGAGGATACACCGGGATATAGATAGGCTGGAGACTTGGGCGGAGAAATGGCAGGTGGTACTTAATCTGGACAAATGTGAGGTTTTGCATTGTGGATGATCTAATACAGGAGGGAAGAATACAGTAAATGGCAGAACTCTCAGTAGTATCAACATACAGAGGGACTAGGCAGTTAAGTCCATATTTCCCTGAATGTGGCAGCACAAGTGATAAGGTGGTCAAGAAGGCATACGGTATGCTTAGCTGCATCGGTTAGGGCATAGTGTACAAAACTTAACAAGTCATGTTGCAACTGTCTAGAACTTTAGTTAGGCCACAACTGGAATATTGCATACAATTCTGGTCATCACCTTACCAGAAAGAGATGGAGACTTTAGAGATGCTACAGAAACAGTTTACCAGGATGTTGCCTGGTTTGGAAAGTATTAGCTATGATGACAGATTGGACAAACCCTGGTTTGTTTTCACTTGAAATTAAAGGGTGAGGGGTGACTTGATAGAATTATGAGAGGCATGGATAGAATGGATAGTCTTTTTTCCAGGGTAGAAACGTCAATTACTAGGGGACATAGGTTTAAGGTAAAAGCGGGTAATTTTAAAGGAACTATGAGAAGTATGGGTGGCACGGTGCTTAGCACTGCTGCCTCACAGCGCCAGAGACCCGGGTTCAATTCCCGCTTCAGGCAACTGTCTGTGTAGAGTTTGCACATTCTCCCCGTGTCTGCGTGGGTTTCCTCCGGGTGCTCCGGGTTCCTCCCGCAATCCAAAAATGTGCAGGTTAGGTGAATTGGCCATGCTAAATTGCCCGTAGTGTTAGGTGAAGGGATAAATGTAGGGGAATGGGTCTTGGTGGGTTGCTCTTCAGAGGGTCGGTGTGGACTTGTTTCCACACTGTGAGTAATCTAATCTAATCAGAAGGTGCCTTTAATGTGCTGCCAGAGGAGGTGGTGGAGGCTGATACAATAGCAATGTTTAAGAGGCGGCTTGATAGATATATGAACAGGCAGAGAATAAATGGATATGTACCGTGTAGAGGCTAAAGATTTTTTATTTAGAAAGGCATCATGTGTCAGCGCAGTCTTGATGGGCCAAAGGGCTTGTTCCTGTGCTGTACTGTCCTTTGCTTCTTTGTACTCAGTCGGCACTGATTCTGTCTTTTATGTTTAATTGATCTGAGTGCAGTACAATTGTATGTAAATTGTACATGTGTGGTGTTGACATCAGCAAGAAATGGTTGGTATTTCCAGTTGTAACATTGACATCTCTCCACTGAATGAACAAAATACCCATCTAAAGGACTGCAGCAGTGTAAAGCCAGCCACCAATTGTGACAGGAAGTACTCGCCTTCTGAAGTTTTCACCCAGGACATTATCTCATTCCATTGTCTAGATGTTTCAAGCTTCCAAGTGCTTACGTTGGACTCTAGATCAATGCTCTCAACAAATACAATCAGCCAAAAATACAGCTTACAAAGTGGCTGTATTTTTAACATTCAAAATCCTATTTTCCAGTTGACATATTCCCAATCCACTTGCTCTGATGACCTGGTTTCACCACCTCAATGACTGCTCCTCTAAAGACTGGCCATTGACCTGGAATTGGCTCAGCTGTCAATTGGGTTATAGTGTCACTAATAGGGTTAAGCTTAAACTGGAATTCAGGATCATTGCAAAAGAGTTACATCATACCTCTTGTTGTCATGGCTTCAGCTCCCAAGTTGAATGTCAGAAGAATAGAACTTGTCATGTGAGAGGAAATGCCTGATCCGCTTTGTCACTGGAGGAAGGCTGGGATTTGTAGTTACTGATATTCAGCAAATATTTGTGGCCATAATCAGCCGCACTCAGCGATATTGGCAGGATTTTGTGGGGGGATTACCAGGGATTTATTAGATTCTACACAGCCTTGTTGGGATTCCTTTGCTATACCCAACGATAAAATATTTTACACAGTTTCAGAGTGATTTCATAGTTATTCTATACAGCATTTACATCGTCATCTGACCATTAAAAGATATGGCTTTTGCGACTGCGGAATATTGTATTCAGAGCACTGTGGATCGCTTTGAATTATTGACATCGGTCTGTCACTTTGGCTGACGAGCAATCCCATGCAAGTGTTTCTAGTAATGGTGTAAAATTAATTATCAAACTATAATGGGGTTGATCAATCTGACTGAAAGTTCTCAGTGATCGTTGGGATTAGTCCGAGGTTAGTGCTGTCAGGATAAATTTTGTGGCATCGATGAATTGCCAGGAGGGAGTTAACAATGGTGCCAACCACAATGCAATGACTCTTACCCCTGTCCCAGTCAGTTGTTTGTAAATTGTGCTAATTCTGCAAGGAAACAGCTGATGACCACTCCACTGAAGCTGAGCAGATGTAATGTTTTTACCTCCCGTTGTTAGTTTCTCTGGAGTCAGTGCAATGAATTTTATATTTCCCCCCCAACTTACTTGAAGTGGTGGCGGGGGAGGGGAGGGGTGGGGGGCGGGTGGGATGCATGTAAACTAAAGCAGGTGCGGAGTTACATTCAGGAAGACAGTGCTTAGGACAGGACTCTCCTTCCGCTGCACTAATTCCAGAGGCTGACGAAGGCAGAATAAAAACGGCCATTTAGTATGTTTTGCAGACCAGGCTAAAAGGTGGCAAGAAGGGAGGGGTGAGCAGCTTTGAGTGATTTCTGTTCCCATCACCTGTTTGTGCCTCGCAGCCTCTAAATCATGACACACCCACCCCAACACCCACCCACACTACCCACACACACACACACCCACCTAC